>NW_010544317.1:17975-23774 GCF_000687285.1 Phaethon lepturus | reverse complement strand
GGCTTGCTCATGGGTCCCTAACGCGTCTGGCCCTTCTCTTACTGGCAGCGTCGTTCTCTCTCTGTGTACCTGCAAGGTGCTCCTGCTGGTAAAGGCCTGATGTCTGCACCACGAAAGCCACCCAGTTTGGTCTTTCTTGAAGGTCTGTGCAAAACTGGTGAATGGGCATAGGCGCTGCAGTCGCCTGGGATAACCCTGGTGTGCTCCTCACAGTTACTGGTGGCTTGCACAAACGCTGCCTCCTTGGTAAAGATACAAGGCTGCAGTTATGCTAGTTACCTTTTTGTTCTTTTATAATTAGTGAACCATTTAATTCAGTAAGTTATAAAGTGCTACGCTGAAATTCTGTTGTGTAGGACTACAGAAGGAGTTGGGGCAGGTGCAACTTTTCTGTGTCGTTTAACCTGTCTGCACAAGGGTTCTGCTCGTCTTTTCAGTAGATCTTTTTAGCTGATCTTTGCCAAAAGATCTCTTGTCTCTTTAATACGTAGTCATCTGACACTCTTGAAAATAAGAGAGAAAATAAAAAAAAAGGATTTGTTTTCCACTTCAGTACTTACTTCCATGCTTTGCCAGGGCAATTAAAGCAATGTCTTCTGTTTTGCTTTTAAGTCATTAAATGGCACATCTGCTGCTTAATTAGCTAAATAAAAACAGCCGACTCCGAGTGTCAGGGAAGATGTGTACTGAACCTCAAAAGCTTCTCTGGTAGATAATGTATGTACGCATACGAATCCTTTATATATGTATCTGATAAGATTCAATACAAGTTGCATATAAGCATTAAAACTGCTATACCACATTAGAAATATGTTCCAGTCAGTCTTGTTTCTTACCTAAATATTTACCAATATAGAGTATTTCTACTAAAGAAAAAAGTACTTTATATAGTGATGTCACAGCTCGTTTATTTTGTATTTTCTAGTGAAACCGAAAAGGTTACTTTATACAAAAAATACCTTAAGTTCGAATGCCCTGCAGCCTCCTGTAGAATTAAGGTAGGGAATTGAACAGAAATGTTTTATTTTCCGTTGTTTTTTTAATCACTTAATTGACTAAACTGCATTGCTCTTAGTCAAGTTACTGCTTTTATACACTTCATGACTTCATATAATTGCTTAAAAATCTGTTAGATGGTACTTTGTCTTGATAGCAGAGTTCTTTTAAATTTGTATCACCGTTTTCTTTTTATGAAGAAATACTTATATAAGAGAGATAATATAGTCTTAGAGGAAAAAAACTTCATAAGCCAGATAAACTGTAGATAATCAACAATTGCTATGTAATTAGAACTGTTAACTCTGATGCGGTTAAATAAGCTTATGAAAAATATGTATGGCCACTGTTCTTAAGTGCTTAGAAGATTGAGGCCTGATTTGTCTTTGGGTAGTACAGGCATCTCTGTTCCTGTCAGAATTTTCCAAAGAGTAATAGCAAGGAGAAATCAGCTTAATTTCCCTGGAAAATAATTCAGCACTGTTTTTCCCAAGGCTCAAAGAATAATGCATTGTCCCATACGTCCAAAGAAAACCTGAAACTAATTTTTTCCTAACCAAAATATTTTTTTTCCTTTTTGCAATAGCTGCTCTCCATTGGTGAGAAACAAAGAATACTCATCAGTAAAATAATTGTACAAGTGACAACAGTGTCTGCAAAACTAGCAACTGATTTTCCCTCACTAGGCTCAAGCATAGATCTAGACAGAGTGCAAATTATCATGGAATCTATGGGATCTAAGTTGTCTCCAGGTGCTCAACAGCTCATGGACATGGTCCGATGTCAGCAGAAGGTAAGTCACTGTGATTTTCCGTAAACATAAATAGTACTGATCTGTGACCTTACCTTCAGTAACAGTTAAGCATGTTCTAAACTGATTTGGTGAAAAAGAATTTTGATTTTTTTTTTTTTTTTTTACCCAAACTTTCTGCCATTTTAGTCCTGGCTTAGCTATTGTCACCCTTAAATAAGGAGTGCAGTGAATAAAGATTGTGTACTCAAGGAATCACTGTGCATACACCAAGTCCAGAGTTAAGATTCTGTATCATCATGATTTTAAACTTCACTGCTACCCTATTCTTCTTTTGTTCATTTCCACTGTTACTGCTTGTCAAGGATGGTGGGCATGTTCCCTGTAATGTTTGCGGCATTGCTAAATGGGCTGGTTTGTCTCCTTTATGGTTATTAAAATCATGTCATCTTCAGCTAAAGGGAACATGCTCTTACACAGCATTTATTTGATTTAGATCGTAATCCTGTGAAGTGGGCTGTTCCAGCAGAATGCTGAATTCATCTGATGTTAATAATTATGTTCAGTCTTGGGGACATAGCATGCTAAAAATGAAGTCACTAAAACTGTTCTGTTACTTAGAGACTGACAAGGTAATTAACACATATGTACAGGGTAAATATTTTCCTATGTTTTTCCCTAAGAGTATAATTTGGAATTACCTTTAAAATCTTTACGTCACATTAGCAGAATGCCAAGTAATGAAGTATCTATTGTTACTATTGTATAATTTCCTATATATTTCAGTACTTAAATATTAATTGTATTGTTTTTCTTCCCATCAGAACAGTTTACCTCTTGTAGACAAACTTAATTGGATCTTTGGGAAAAATTCAGACTTTGGAGGTGACCGTGCAATTGATGGATTGTGCAGTGCAGCTAATCAGACATCGCTAGATCAATCAGCCAGTGAACCTTTGCCTGTTAAAAATGATTTAAGTGAAACAGTATATGAAGACTTAAGAATAAGTTGTGATGTGAACACAGAGGTACCTGGAAGTGGGACTGCTTTGGATTCTGAAAGACTTACTACCCAGCAAAATACAGTTGACCTCAGAAGTTATTTTAAAGTCATGGGATCTTTGCATCCACAGGAGCAAGCAGGCGAAACCCCAAATGTAGCTAATCCACAGGTGCTTCTTCCTTTTCTTCAAAACTTATGTAGTCAGGTAAATCATCTTCGTCTAAAAGATGGTGATAGGCACTTTGGTAAAAAAGCAGTGACTAAAGAGGAAGGCATCCAGTGTGTTGGGTAAGTTAAGTTTGGTACGCTTATTAAAGCAGTAGTTTGACTGTATTTATTGACAAGTTTAAAAAATAAACAAAACACATAATGTAAGCATTTTATTCTCATTAACAGCAATAGTGAATCTTAAAATACGTGGTTTTGAAGGCTGTGTGGCAATGAACATGGTTATGATTATTTTTTCAGATGAGCTGCTTGAATATAGATTTTTTTCAGCAGAAATCGCAACATCATTTGTTGTTACTAAACTGTTTGTGTCTTGCCACCATTTCACCTTTATTGATTTAAAAAAAAAGTATGGTCTTTCTATAATTTCCTATACATTTAGTTTGTCTTTTTCATTTTGGCTATTTCAACCTCCTAAATTCTTCTCTTTTCCTTTTTTCGCACTATGTGCCACGATCTTTCTGCCATACTTCAAAGAAGTTGAACTCTGTGTATACATTTGAGTTGTGGATTTTTGTTATACATAAATGTCTAATGCATAATTGAGCCTTTGAAAAAATTCTGGTTGAAAGAAGATGACTATATACTGTAGCATGTTTATAAAAAATTTCTGAGATTTGAAATGTGGCAGGCAGGCAAGGTATTTTACTTGTGATAAAAACCTAATACCTTCCAAAGTTTATTTTCTAATAAATGGGATTTTACATTTAAAAGGAGTTCAGGTGCCCTGATATCTATCATGTCCCTTGTCATTAAAAAATAGGTTATACTTATTCTTATATTTGCTCTTTTCACAGAGTAGAACAGCCTATTTGCTCCTATTTGGAGAAGATCGTCTCAAAAAATATGGATATGATGGAGAAAAAACTAATGGACTATATTGATCACCAAATCCAGGCTCTTCAGGCACATATAGATAATAAAATGGTTCTCTTAATGGACTTGGTTCAGAACTCAAAGCCAAACAAAATTTCACAAGCACACTATGATTCTAATGAAGGGCTCTCTAATGGAGAGAGATAGATGTATATAGACACAGGATTTCAGCGTAACTACTTTAGGGGCAGTTATACTTTACAAAGCTTAGTATTTATGGAGTTATAACTGTGAAGAACCTTGGTGGTGTTGGCTTGTGTTTTGTTACTGTAATTCTATCCACTATTGTACATCATTGTTAGCTTTATGAAACATTTTAAGAATGTGTGTGTTTTCCTAAATATAAGAATTTTGTATGCCCTTTGTGGCTTATTTATTTAAACAACATTGCCAAAAGCTGTATGAAACACGGTTTCCCAGTTTCAGTTTGAGCAATGGAGAAGTACTCTAAATAAACTGACTTACAGCTTGTCTTTCTACCTACATGTAATCAGTTGACTTTTCTGTTGTCTTGATTTTTGGTATGTAATGTGTTACTAGTAGAATAGAAAGTAGTTTCTTGTGCTTTTGGTTTATTTTAATGGCCCTCCTGTTGAAGTTGTTTATTACTCTGTCTAGAAGAGGAAGGGTAGTATTGGCATTGCCTAACTTACACTGTTTAAGGAGTCGGGTTTAGAGAGGCAGGCTAACTTGAACCCCAGCCTGTGTTCTTTTAAAGCCTTGCTGGCTATACATGCATCTAAGTTAGGAATCTAAGCTCCTTAAGTGGTATCTAAACCGAGCCAGTCATAATTTTTCCCTCCTAAAATACTTGAGCCATGCAGGAACAACTGAAATGAATGTATATTTAGCAGACTTCTGTTTATCCATGTTTCATTATCCTAAGACGTGTAAGTACTTCATTCATGGTTCCTCTCAAGGGGCTTCGTTGCCAGGTAGGATATGCTGGGGTAGGTAGGATCTGCTGCATTTCAGCAGCCTTAGGCCAGAGAAGTAGCCTTATTGCATGGTATTTACGTTAACCTGTTGGGGAGGTAGAAATGTAACTTGGAAGTCCCTCTTTTGTGGAAGGTCAAGCTTCAGACTTCCTTCTGCTTATTGGTCTTTGAATTCTGGGGTGCACCATTTAACTTGGACTGTATAGGGACTGAATGGGAAACTCCTAAGTTGGGTGCACAGACATTTGTTGTATTTGGTGTCTTAAAATGCATTGAGCAAAAGCTATTGATGGGGAAGCAAGCATTGACTCAGCAAGCAGGGTAAGCATGTACAATCCAGTGTCTTTAGTCTACCTGATATTTTCTTCTCCAGGAAAACTGATATCTTTTGAAGATTGTCAGATCTTGATGGTAGCAACCCACAGGAGTAGATTTTTGCAGAGAGGGATAATTTGCTTTGAACGGGCATCTCACAGTTGTTCCTCAGCATAGCTCATGCCAGGGGAGTTTCAAAGTGATTCGAAAAGATGAAAAGAGAATTTTTTTTTGCGGTGGGGAAGAAAAAAGGACCTAGATTATCTTGTACTTTACGAGTCACTTTACTCCTTTAAAGTTAGTTTCCAGATGCTTTCTAAGAAACTGAGGTAGACACTTAAATCACTGACTTGAAAAAGAATTTAAGGTAGAGTATGAGGTTGAGAGGTGTTGTTTAATTACAAAAAAAGTGAAAATATGTTTCCAAGAATTGTTGTATTCCAAGGCTGTTAGTTTATTGGTTTGTGTTTGGTTTTTTGTTTTGTTTTGTTTTGTGGGTGTGGTTTTTTTTTTTTTTTTTGTTTGGTTTGGGTTTTTTCCCTTCTCCACTCTTTGGGTGACAAATCTGAACAGAAGTTGACACAAATTCAAAATATCCTGAAGTAGTTAATATGAGCTCTGGATTTTTTGGTACCTGTATCCTGCTTGGAATTTGTGATATTTTAGTATCACAGCTACCACAATTACAATAT
>NW_010544317.1:11323-17944 GCF_000687285.1 Phaethon lepturus | reverse complement strand
AAAGAGTGTAGAAGCTGTATTGTTGCAGGTTCGGGGTTTCTTGAGCATCTGCTTTAGTGAGGGATTCTGTGTAGAGAAAAAACAAAGTGGAATGTTTATAGTTTTGAATACCATGTCAATTTCAATGGAGATTCAATAAACATTTTTTCAGATATTTTGGTTCTGAGGAGTTGACCCACACTGACTGAAAATTTTGAACCTGTAGTACTGAAGAATTGTAAAAATTTTATTTAAAACAGTTGTGCCGAAGAACATCAGAAGGTTAACAAATTCTTTGGCATCGCTGCAGCCAAGTTTCTGCCAAGCAATGCTATTGTCATCTTTAGAACCAGACAGATGGGAGACGTATTGCTGAAGCAAAGCTGGGCAGAAAAGAAACTTGTTGTTCTAACCCTGTGCCTTCTAATGGTTTACTAACTGGTCCTCAGTAAAACTAATTTTTCTGTAAATCGTGAAAGATACTATAAAGCATAGATTAATTGTCATAGTACTTTGAGTGCCATCTGTTTGCACTTGAATTCTTTTCACGTTATAGTTGTGTCCAGTTGCCAGCATATGAATGCAAAAATCTTTCACTATTGAAATAAATGGGAACATGTTTAAAATGCTGCTAGAGTTCAGAGTACTTAAGCATGTTTTCTTTTTTTTGTTTAAATTATTAAGAGCATGATTCTAAATATTTCTTAGGTCTGACACCTGAAAGCATGCGGCACAGCATGGCTCAGGTGAAGCTTTGGGCTCAGTAAAAGTTAGAACAATGAGTATACTGGGAGTAACAATACAAGCGTTTAAAGATAGCTTTCCACATTTTATAGCCTACATTAGTGCTCAGTACTCATCTAGACTGCTGTAGAGCCAACTGCAAGTTGTGCTAGAGAGTTTGCCAGATTGGGGCACTAAAGCAGCTCTAATTTAAAAGCATGTTGCTTTTGATTTCTGCTCCAGTGGCTGTCCTGTTTGTATTTTTGTTCTAATAGGCAATACACGCAGTAAGTTATCTATGTTTATCATCTGGCGTAGCTTTTCTTAGTACCAACAAATATAATTGAGTGGACTGTTACGAGGATACACAGGTTCTACAAAAGCTTGACTATGGTTTGGAATGTGCTTTTTAAGTAGTCTGTGGCTTGAGAAATGAGTCCTGGTCTCTACATATGCTTCATCAAAAAATGTCATGTTTGAAAATCTGAAATCTTCTCTTGCCGTTCATAACTTTCCGAATGCATAGTCAGATCCTGCATACACTACTTTTGTAATGAGTGAGCGCTGCTTTTTCTACTTCAGAGAGCACGCCTTAATCCATCGGTCTGTCAGTTTGAAAAGTACTGCTGTGATCTCGCATAACACAAACTTAGTTGAACCCGTTGCTCTGATGCCATGTTAGTTTTGAACTAGTGTAATTCACTTACTTCATTAGTGGAACGAAGGTAATGGATTTACACCAAGGAAGAGCTTAATCAGAGTCTTAATTTATGTATTCCTCTTACCTGAGTGATCAGCAGACCTGAGATCTCTTTTCAGGCGGATGGGGCCTACTACGGTGTTAGTTTTCCATGTGTATGAAGAAATAGCTCTTTTCTGCCTGGAGCTACAGCCTTCGGTACAGCGAGAGTTTGCGTTGTTGCTGTCACAAATTAAAATATCACACTGGAGATAAACTGATGGAAAGCTCCGCAGGAACCTGAAGGCATTAAATTTGAATCTTCCATAGTGTTCAAGCGGTGGGTAGGTTACCACAGTGTCATCTTTATTGCAGCTGCAACAGAATTTACAGATCTGTTGAAGTAGTCCACATACAGTTATCATTCTTGCTAACTACTGTTAACTGTACCTATAGCACTTAACTAGGGTGTTATTTTTCATATGTGGGCATACAATGATGTACTTTTTCCCTCTTCCCCAGTGCAATGTGGTGCTTGTTTTTCCTAGCTCTGTTTATGTAATGCCTTTATATTTCTATGAAACTTGGCTTCTAACCACAGTCTACTAGAGAAGATGAGAGACAAAAATAAAAAAAATATGGTTTGACATTTAGATTATATTTCTTCATATATTAGGACATGGTAATAAAATAAATTTAGCGTCTTACCCACTTCTGATTAAGTCATATGTTAGCGATCCAAAATCAGGTTGTGGAGATGCTATACAGCTATCAACAAACACCAGAAGATTTGGGTCAGTGGAATGAAGACTGACTTGAGCAAAAAGAGTTTGGTTCAAGTCTACGTAATATGGGTACTGACGTACAGGCTTGGAGAATGAATCTGAATCATAGAATGACATGCTAACATTGTATTTTCCCACAGCAGTTGTGTTTTGGATTATATTATTTTTTGTTATGTAAATGACTTCTAAGGTTGAATTGTTTTCCATTTTGCATTTTGCAATAATCTGTATGTTTTTTTTCCGGGTGATGATGTTGCCGGTTGCTGAGAGAGAGATGATGTTGGTGTAAGTGATGCTGTGACCTTCATCCTGTAAAAGGAATCATATGGAGCGCTGAGTTGTGATTGTACGAGCAGTGCAATTGGAAGCAGTTGTATTAAAGTTAACAAAGCCGCCCAGCTCTGCTTATCAGAGGCTCAAGATACCTTTGACATAGGTTGCAACCAAAAAAACATTATCAACCCTTCTGTTTTTTCAAAACACTGAACCAAGCCGCACAGCAAAAAGGTTAAGGAATTCTGCATGGAGTGTGGAAAGTACCAAAGCTATGCTTCAGTTATCCTTATCAAAAGAATGCTATGAATTAGCTCTTGGGAATCTCCACATCTTAAGGTTTTCTTCCATCCCTTGTGAACTGCAGGGTAAGTGCCAGCTGTCTCGCTTGCAGAGAATGTTTAAGTTACATACCTAACATTGTGCTACTTCTGATAACCTGGGTTGGCGAGGGAATGAAACATTTGGGGTTAATTTGTGTGGCTTCTGAACTTCTTTGAAAGGCTCATTGATCATTGGGTTCTTCTCTGATCGTTGGGTTCTTAAAGAAAAAAAGTGTCCTTTCTACTTCAAGACTGGAAACGTGCAATGGGATGAGCTAAGTGAAAGTAAATCAGCTTATTCACATGCTAGTTATAAACTGCTTTTTACAAGTTCTTAATATTTGTAAGCTATTGTTAGCTTATTCGCAAAACTTTTTTCACCCTTTACCTTTTTAGTTGTTCCACAGCTGGCTAATGGGAAGGAAAAGATGACTGCATCTGTTACAACTGCACTGCAAGATGGATCATTCAGCTGCAGGTGATTTTCATTATAACCAAGGGAGGCCAGGTAAGACTTGCTCAGAACAATTTTCATGCTATCCGAAGAGCAGGTAAGGAATGCTGCCATTGAAAGAGAAAGTTAAAAAACCCCCCACAGAACAAAAAACATTACCACAAACTGTGCTGTGGTCATTTTTCTGTTGGTCTAGATCCTTGAACCTGTTGCATGGTTCTTGATTTGTCAGTCTGAAACAGCTTACACGCGTTTGAAGTCATGCAGAAGTTGGAACAAAATTTCATGCTTGACTTCAAAAATGTTAGATAAGCAAAACCATGTAAAACTTGTGCTGAAAGTTTAATTTTAAACCTAATAACAATTAATTGCAGCCTTTATAAAAGGGAAAAGGACTCAACAGGATAAGAGCAGAATGGTGGGTGAGGAAATTGATTTGTGGCAGACATCGAGGCTTTAGAGGTGCCCTTTCCACCTCGGTTAATGAGAAGATGGGCATGCAAACATACGGAGCCAATAAGGAGAATGGTCCAGCTCTGGGGGAAAGGAAACTGCAACACACCTAAACCCTGTTTGACAAGCCAGTGCAGACCGTTTTCCTGAGTATTTCGGGGAACAAAAACATTTAAACTGACCAGTCAAAAAAGCTTACAGCTCTAGCATGGTAACAATGCCTGCTTTGTCCAAAAGAAGGAAAAACTCAGATTTTCAGTGGTGCTGGCCAGAAAGAGGACCAGAAAGAACAGGCTTGCTTTCGCAGATGGGTCAGGTAATAACCTGTGCTCTGAAGGTGAGACTAATGTGGGGTTTTTGTATGTAAAGAGCGTTAACGGCTACTGATAAAAAGACTTAAATCCCCAATATCAACCATCAGTTCTTTTTGATGTTTCTATGGGAAGAATCATATGCGAGCATAAGAAACAGCATTCTGTTCCTGCAGCAAGTGTACTCACTGTCGGGCTCCACAGGACCTGGCAGCGGAGCACTGGTATACTGAGCGGAAAACCCTCTGTAGGAGTTGGCGTAGTCTGTAGACAGCACGACTGTCATAACATTTGAAGAAGATTCAAATGTGGTCTTAGCAAGACCACATACTTTTCCTATTAAGCCAGTGTTAGTGGTGGGGCCATCATAGACTGCTGTGAAGTCAAATTGGCAGTTTTGGTCTAGTTCCAGGCTGTAGAAAGAGAAAAAATAATTACAGGGAAATCTGAGTATAGAGAATATTGTTCATACTGGATGGAGGGTCCAGTGCAGATAAAGTGTCTGATGAATTCTAGTCAACTGAAATAAAAGAACACATGAATAGACATTATTAAAACAGAGTAAAGCATGGAAAACCCTCAAAGGCAGGAAATGCCTAATAAGAGCGTGATTCTGCTCCCATTGAAATAACAAACATTTTGCTATAGCTCTCAAAAAGAAGCTGGATCAGCTTTGTTTTTATAGCTCTGATACTGTATATGTTGATTGCTACTTACTTACTAAAAATAACCACACCTTCAAATATTTATATATAAATATAAGAAAAGGATGCTGTATCTTAAAATAAAGAGCTTTTAATGCGCAGGGTTGACTTAATGTGGGTCTCTCAAACCTCTTGCGTATGTCACCAGGGGAGGGCTCTTGCCCTTTTCATCAATCTGCACCAGAGCTTATCTCCGCGCCTGCCGCCCTTGGCGAAACGCACCAATACTGTGGTGGGTGGGTACCTCCAGAACAACCTCTCTGTTCCTGAATCAGCAGATGGATCCTGGCCAGGGCTGGTGAGAACATACACGACACTATGCAGAGTTTATTATCTCAGAGGGCAGTGGTGAACATAATGATTTCCTATAGAATCCTATATGTTCCCTACTGAATTCTTATACTGCATTCTGCAGTCCGAATATCTCAAGAAATGTTCTTGAAGATACTGCCCTTTGAATTCCCTTGGTCTTGAGACTTTCTTCTGTGCACGGTGCCAACTGATGCAGGGAAAGCCACTACATATGGGAGACCAACACTGATAAAGAGCGATATGGCTCAGGAAAATCCATGCCCGTGTGGTTCCATCAGCATTTATACTTGGAAGTACTTAAGGCAGTGCTATGCTATATTCTTTGGCCAACAGCCAGCAATACGGAGGAAGAAGTTCTTTGGGCGATACTTGCTTTATTCTTCTTTTGAGTCTCGGTTCTAAATTGCAATTACAGTGCACGTGATGGTTTTAAACATGTTCCTTGTGTAGCAAAAGCTTTATTTATACTGATGGATTTAAATTCAGATCATTCAGGCTAGCTTAAAATGGACCTACAGCTCATGGCTAGTCACCTGAAATACTTTCTGCATTTCACTGATGGGCACTTCAGTAGCTATAGGGTAATAATGTATAGTGACGTGGAACACATTGCAATTACTTTATCATAAGAGTCAGCAAAGGACATTTGTATATATAGATATAAGAAGTATATAGATGTTCTAAAAGTCTGAAAGCACTTCTGCTTCCTGCATTTAAAGTAATGCCTTTAAACAGAATGAAAAAAGAGTAATAGAGCATTAGGGCATTTACTTACAAAAAGTCCTGAAACTGTAAGTTTATCTTGGAGTTTTTTTCTGTTTGTAAGTGCCAGACGCAGTATGTAAATTCAGGGTAAGATGCTGGGTAGTTGGGACTGGTAAATGTCCCATTGGGACCAGTTAATTGTCCCCCACAATTTTCAATTTCTGAAAAGAAGAGTAGGTACATTCTTAACATAATGGTATACATAATGAACCATTTAAAAAAATTAAAATTATTACTGTTTCTTTAGGATTCCGTTCCTTTGGAAATGACTAAAGGTACTAAAGAGAGAACTTCAACAGACAATTTCAGGTCAGGTGGATGTTACAAACTGAAGCCTGTTGTCGCTATATCTGTGATGCACAGTGTAATGACATCTCAGATGCCTGTAAATGACTTAGCTTTGACACTGTAAGCAATTTAGTTGTATCTACATTTCGGGTAAATTAGGTGCCGTCTTGAAAAACTGGTAATGAAGATGCCATAGCAGCCAAGAGAAACCCTGAGAGACTTTATATTAGAGAAAACTATGAAGCTTTGGTCATGATCTATATGGAAGTGCAAAATCTTCAAATTTGAGAATTTTTACTTGATAGACAAAGGCAAAATAAAGTCAAGTCAGTGGAAACCTTAGAAAGACAAATGTAGACTAGAAATAGGACACAATTTTTCACTTTCAGCAGCATAAATGGGGATGTGGTAACTACTCTGTAAAATTGAAGCTTTTAAGAGCTTAATACCATGCCACTCCGACCAGCAGAAGCAAAGGAACGGATCGCAAGCGAGGACTGATCTTGTCCAAGCTGTTCTTACCCTTCAAGGAAAAAAGTAAGGAGCTTGTTGCATGAAAACCCTTACTGACT
>NW_010544317.1:10029-11292 GCF_000687285.1 Phaethon lepturus | reverse complement strand
CCCGGTAGTCAGAGCGTTTCTGACTAGATGGTCGTATTCTTTTTCTGGGTAAATGCTATAATATTTGCAAACTGAGTAAAGGTAGCAGAAGCCTGTAAGTAAGAGTAGAGTCCCATAATGGAGACTTTGTAATCATTTTTTCTGAGTGAAATTTAACCTTTTAGGCTCTCTGCAAGTGCACTATGGTTTTGCTGCCTCTTTCCTCTCACTATTTCCCCCCCATCATTCTCTAAGGGCTGAAGAACTGACTGAGACTAATTAAAGATTCTGTTAATAGTCTCTAACTGCTGTCCTAATGGGAAAGTTTCTTTTAATGGTGCAATTCAAATGGTACTTAATAACTGCATTAAGTTCTGACTTACTTGTTTCTGGTGAAAAGAAATAATAGAAGACAAAGAAGTTTCGTGTGAAAGCCACAGAGTTTGTTGTTATGAGAAAAGTTAAACTGTCTGAAGACGATTGAAGTACTGGGACTGCATTAGTGTCGTTACATACTTGTCCAAGGAGAGGCGAATTAGCTGAGGGACCATCATACACTTTAATATTTTCTGTTTCGCAGCTTGAAGAAGGAGCAAATCTATTTAAAAAACAAACAAACAAAACAACAAACCCCACAATGAAGACCTAAGCTCACTTACAGATATACAGGCTCTTTGGAGTCCACTACACAGATTCAATAAGCATTTTACTAAAGCAAATACAGAGGAGTATCTGGAGACAATATTTTTCCGTGCTGTATTCTAATGGAATGAGACAGTACAAAAACATCTGGAGGAATCACTTACTTGAAATAGGAGAAAATGAGCCTAATTATTTGATTTTCATTCCTCTGAATCTGCCAGACGCAGTTTGCATTTGCATTTAGTTCAATCCTTAATGCTTTGTTGAGCTCGTGAAGTGAAGCGCCACAGCGAGGTACGCCTATTGAAGAACAGCAACAAAAAACAGCTTGCAAGGATCTCTCTCAAGTTTTCTCTTGCAATAAGCTTTCCTCCTCCCCTACGCAAAAGCTCTGGGACAGTCCATCATGGAACAGACATGCAAAATGTTGTACTATTATTATTTTTATGTATATTACTGCAGTTTATGAAAGAGTCAAATAGTAAAAGTATATTAGAAAATGTTTTTTATCCTGATTTTCCTAGTAGCAGAGAAAAGAGGAGTTAGGGCAGCACATATCACAGATGAAGACGAGGGCAAAACTCGAAATGACAAGTGACGCCTCAGCAACTCTATTCTTCAAGGCTGGTCACCACAAGCACC
>NW_010544317.1:7621-9998 GCF_000687285.1 Phaethon lepturus | reverse complement strand
CACGGTGTTCCTAAAGATCTTCGAATCCAGTTCTGAGGTTCAGCCCTTGACTTAAAAGCATTTGGGAACCTACGCTCAGGGAGTCAGAAAGGCTTTCCAGATTTGAGCTTCTAAAGGACTATGTGTGGGATTACTGCTGCATACAATGCTGATCCTCCATCTCTAAAAAGGTACTTCTAAATGGGAAAAGCTTCGGAGAATGTCAGTGAAGATGGTAAGTTTAGAATAGCTTCCAGATGAGGAATAAGTAAATAGACTGAAGCATTTCAGGTCAGAAAAGAGATAACTAGGGGGAAAAGGAGGTGCTAGAGTTCTGCAAATTCATGAAGAGGGTTAGTGTGAGATACTCTCTTCCAATATAGTAATTCCGTGGCCTGGAGTGAAACCAGTAAGTTGTGGTTTTGAAACAAAAGGAGCTGGCTCTTTGCACATGGATCTTTGCTGCAGGGTGATGTGGATGGTAAAACAGGTCAAATCCACGAAAGACAAAGCCTTTAGTAACTATTAAACACAAAGGTAGTGCTTTCTCTCTGTTTCAAAAATCCTGAACCACGTCTGTTAGTGACTGGAAGAGTGTTCTGGGGAAGTATTATGCAGACTTGTATTCCTATTCTTGCCTGAGCATTCTCTCTTGACTGTTACCGGGTTCAGAATGCAGGGCTAGCTGTACTTTGACCCAGTTCTTTTATGAAGAAAACCCAAAGCAACCATGGTGGACATCACTAACATCACTTAATGAATGTTAATAAGTTATGAAGTAGCTGCAGAAATGGCCATTGTATAGGAAACTTTAGAAATAAAGTTCATAATTCAGTTTGGGCATAAGATCTCCTTTCTACTTTAATATTAATCTAAAACTAATGGTCTAAAACAGCAGGAAGAATCTCCTATACTGTGTATGCTGTCCCAGATAAAAAGATCAGACTTTCTGATGAGCTCCAGAGGGAATAGAAAGGTTTAGGCGAAACCTTCCTTGTCACTTATGAAGCCTGCCAATTCTAAGAGCGTTACAAGGTCAGCTTTGCCTTACCCTCTCTCTTCATCCCTCTGGACTGTTCTGTAGCCAGGCACACTAGAGAAACCTGCAGCAATACTTCATTATCCTACAGTAGCTACCCACCATCAATCAGGTAAATTGCTGATTTGAGCACAGAATGGTGATCTCAGATCGAGCAATAAATGACTGTCTATTGCTTATGATCGAACAAAGGAAAAACAAAGCAAATAAAAGCAACCATTTCCCAATTAAATCACTTTATTCCTGTTACTCCAATATGGTATTAATTTATAAATTTCAATTCCAGAGTAAAAGCTCTTCAAAATCAAGTTCTTAAGTTAAAAGTCTGCCAAAGGGAGTCATCTATTGCAATTTTTTCTTTTTTTCCTATTTAACATCTTTAACACTTGCTGGCATATTTCAGTGTTACTATTGTGCAGCAGTACATTAAAATAAGATGCACTTCTAGAGATATGTTTAACACTTTTCCCTTCAGTTGCCTATAAAATACCTATTACGCAAAAACTAATAAAATTTCACAGGTGAAAAAAAGACATGATTTCCATACCCATGGATTCTATTGAGTTGTCTTCAGCGAGAGCTAAAGCAGTGAAGAGAGGCAGGAGGAGGAACTGTCTGAGCGCCTGCATTTTGTTGGCAGCTGGGGAGGTGAGGCTTTTCCAACTTTTATACGATTTCGTAATCATCTTGTATTACATGGTATCACAGATGGAGGGCTTAATCTCTCAGTTACTGTTTCTTTTTAACAGATATAAATGAGAAAGTAACAGGTGTGCCCATTTTTTTTAATATGTACTGCATAGAGTAAGTTTAAGTGTGTTTTTGTCAGCTCTCGTGGGTTCAAAGCACGTTTTTCAGGGTGCGTTGGCATGAGCTGGAATGTTCTGGAAGGGATTGCCAGACTCCGTGGGAGATGCGTTCAGCAGTTTGCTCTTAGCACTGGTCAGCAGGAGCTTGGTTCTCCCCACCTTCATTTTGACACCCGTCCCTTCAGGTTGCATTGGGCAAGTCATCCCCTGTCCTTGCTGAGGTTCCTCGGGCTGTAAGGTGGGACTGTCGTAACAGGGTTGTCAGGAGCGATAATTTGCTGTTGCTGAAGCAGTTGTGGAGGAACAAGGCCAGATTCATGTCAGTCACAGATTTAAAAGAAGAATATTGCGCTGCAACCGCTTTGCAGATAAAACTTTCATAGTCCCACAATAGCAGCTACAAAAAAAAAAAAAGGGAATCGGCCTTTCCTTCCCGAGGTAAGGAGACAAGCATGGTCCCAAGAGCCTCAGTTCCTTCAGCACGAGTCTGGTGAGTATCTGTTCCGATATATTTACGCTGCTTTGTCTGTCCTTCCATAAGGACCAAAGC
>NW_010544317.1:0-7590 GCF_000687285.1 Phaethon lepturus | reverse complement strand
TGCTGAAGCAGCAGATACCGGATCGTTAGAGCTTCCAGAGCTGGGAGTGCCAGTGCCGCAGATGTGCTTTTACCCGCCCTTGGCTCGGCGCGGTGCCTGCGTGGTGTGGGGACAGCCAGGGTTCACGCCGGAGCCCGGCTGTGTGGTTCTTTCCGATACACAGAGCAGGTATCCCACAGCTGTGCAAACACGTGTTCTTTCAAGTTTACTAGTAAAGTCAAATTGCAACGCAGACCTTCTTGAAACACATCCAGGCGCTTTACTTTCATAAAGACTTTTTTTTTTGTACAACCCTTTTTTTTTTTTATAAAAAAACTGAAATATGATGCATCTGCAATGATCCTATATTTCTAATCTGAGACCTGTGCCACCTTTAAAACAACTCTCTCCGATTTTTAACGCACCTTAAGGATTTTGAATGCAATTCTCTTTTCATCATGACAGTGTACTTCTATTGCCTTTAAACACGGAGGCATTGAATCCATGTATAAAGATGTTGCATAGCATCTGAATTCCCTTTAGCTTCTGGAAATGCTAAATTTGCATTTACTCTGCATAGCCTTTAATTTCTTAAACCCACACACATACTTGCAGGGACTTTTCAAAATGCTAACATCTGTTTTGTGTGCATTTCACATGTGAACTGGTGTGCAGAGCTCTGCCGATCAATGCTGTGCCCATCAGAACCCAGAAGAAAATGCCTGTGGCTGTGATTCCTTGGTAGTTCACTCCAGTAGTTACAGGTTGGTAGTCAAACTGTTTGGAACTGCTTGTATATAAATGATTAGGAAATTTTCTTGCACTGGAGTTGATACTGGAGGACTGGGCACCTTAATGTGTCTGAAGGGCTGAGCCCGTGCCCACGCTTGAGGCTGGCTGGTAGCTCCATCTGCACAGTAGAAGTCCCTAAGCCACTGTGCTGCTGCCGCTGCTCTGCGTACTGACGCTACGAGTCCGAGCGTTCAAACTGTGTTAAGCCCGTGTTCAGATGGTGTGATGTGTTCAGATATCAAGGGATGCCAAAATATTAACGGCCCGCTTTGAATTTCCTCTCAAAAGAAAAAGGCCAGCAAAAGTCCTTTAAGATGAGGAGAGAATGACTGTAGGGAAGGTGTTTTACAACGGCGGATCCTCGGCACAAATTAGCGTGCATTTTAGTACAAAGGAATGAGGATTCGGTTGTGACACTTATTTACAGGCACTTTCTCTCACTGCCTGCAGCTGCGAGTGCAACAGCAGGGAAAACGTGATTTCAAGCGCTTTACGTCATTAGCTGTGAGAAGCGGAGCCGCAGGGTTACGAGTGTGAAGGAGTTTTGTATGAACTAGGTATGATTAGGAGATACCCTGGCTCAGGACGGGCATTACGGTCCTGCGGGATGAGGACTTTGGCAGTGAGCCTGCTCAGCCAATGCTGAGGCTTAGCCACCAGGTAAGAGATTAGATCTGGAGCCTTCGTGGGGGATCTGCGTGACTTCGACTCATGGAGCTGAGTTTCAGAATGAGTCTAGTCCCTTTTTTGAAGGGATGAAGCATAAAAGGAAAAGTTGCTGGAAAAAGTGGATTTTTTTGTCTTGTGTGGCACAGCATCTAGGTGCTAGGCATCCTTATTTTGGTACAGGGCATCTCATTACGAGTTTGAGTAACCTGCACATACTCGCCGTATGGAAACTGTATATTGGCCTTCAAGATGCTTTTCACAGTCAGATCAGGTTTGCCAGATTATCAGAATTTAATCCATCTCTTTCTCTGAGATGACTGCTGTACTCCTGTACAGTTCCACAATCAACAATAGATTTTTCTCTATTATGAACTGAAAATCATTAATTTCCTTTTTTTTTTTTATGAAGACATTCCAAGTAGGACACTTTAACATTAAAGTACAGGAACACTTTCTTGGCTCAACATGACATCATTTGAACAGATTGAAAGAAAAAGGATGAAGCAAATGCTTATAGTGCAGTAAATTTAGATGTACAATTTTTTATATTTCTAATCTCCAGTAATAAAACCTGGGATATGGAAAGATGAATAGTTTATACGTATTGCAGATATAATATCTCAGTACATGTACAGTATTTTTCCAAGTATTTTTGAGTTCCTGTTTAAGGTAATTGCTCAGACATTACTGGTTACCAGGAATGCTTATCCTTTGATTTATGTCTCTTTGTGAGCTCAGAAAGCAGCGCTGTGACGTGTGCATCTGTAAGGCAGGTTAATCTTCCTTAAATGCTCAGTATTTGAGCTATTTGGTACAATGGGGAGAACTGGAAGAACTGGGGAGGGACACAAAGTCTTGGTGAGAAAAATCAGCCAGCTGATCCAATTGCTCTTTGTCACTGAGAGTATTTACTGAAGTTTAAGGTTTTACAAATCTGCAATATAGACATAAAAGTTCTGCAATTACAGAACAGAAGTACAGTTAAAGTTAAAACATTTTTAGATTTACAACCCCTAGTATAATGTATTTCTAGAAATTAGTAGCAGATGTGCAACACACTGATCACGTACATAAGCGATCAACATAATGTTATGGTTAGAAGAAGCGTTATTGGGGCTGTTATTATTTGGGGATGATAATAATGACGACGTCCTTTGCGCTTCTTTTGCCTCTTGTCATATAGCCCTGGTAGCGTTGGAAGGAATAATTGTATCTGTTGCACGCTAATATTTTGCACTGTAAGCAAACTCTTGGGTATATAGGGCCTCTGAACTTGAACAGGACAATCCTGTTGCCTGGTGAATAGTAGTTCCCACAGGTTGGGTCCCTTACACACCTGAGAAAAAAAAAAGGAAAAAAACCCCCATGTATAATTGTCATACAAAAATAGTGACATGGTCACTAAGCCCATTTTTTTCATTGGTTACAAGAAACTTTCCTTCAGAAATTTCTGAATGTGATGTTAATCACAATTCACAGCACAGAACTCCTGAACACAGATGCAACTGTATGGAATTTAATATGTATGTTAGTATAATATGTAGCACAACATATATAAATATCACATACGCATGTAAATTTATAAATGTAAAGCACCTGATGGAATTTTAAATACATGAAAGAGAGTTACTGTGCAGGTCTGTTAATAACTTTCCAAAGTTATTTTTTATTTCAACCTTAGAATTTCTGAAGAGCTATGAAGAAACAATTCCATATCCCAAATTAACCAAAATCCCTTTAATCAGATGCTTCATCCTTCTCTAAATTTTTTATATAATTCGTGAAATACCTTCTGAGAATTTATATGAATTCTTCTTCCCTACCAGAATATTATGGGGAATGAAACATAAAGAGCCAACTAACAAAACTCTGTATTTTTGTCCTAATAGCTAGCTCATTTAAAATCCTGCTGCTTCTTGCAAGCAGGTAGCTCAAATGTGTTTCAGGACCGTGTTTCTTTGGTGTATGTATTTGTTATCCATATGAAGTCAATCACATGTGAGGAACTACTTTGAAATGGTTGTTGAGATATTTTCTTTACTCTCTTCTGAATAAATCAGATGCCACAGTCATAAAGTCATGACAATTTGGAGAGACCACACACGTGTCTCTAAATAGCATCAGATTTGGCTCTGTGCTGTAGAGGGTAGCACGAACAAAGAAATCCTGGTTTGGCTGAACATAATATGATGAAATCCTCACCGAATTTGAAAAAGATGGTGAATCATAAAAAGCAAACTTGACAATAAATCATCTAGATGGAGTTTCCTGGTGTGGAGACTCTCTAACATTGGGTATCATTTGGGCAGCAGTGTTCCCGTCTGTTTTGCAGTTGAGGTTTGTCAAGAGAATTTGTATTTCTGCTGTAGAAGGTGCCAGAAATGGATCCTTCCACTGTGTTAGAATAGGTCATGGCTTGATGGGCTACGAGTTTAGAGCTGCAAAGTATGGCTGAAACCTTTTCCTGAATGTCTCTAGAAAGTCAGGCAAGCTAAGGGGTAACAGGGCTCAGCTGCCCATGCTGGGAAGATCCCGGGCCACCCGAGGTGGGCCAACCGCAGGTCCCAGCTGAGGACATTGCCAAGTTGTGAGAAAGTCTGCAGAGCCATGCAAGATAAGAGAGGTGAAATTACTGACGAATCAATTGTTAATGTTAACTGTTAAATGTTAACTGTTAATTCGGGTTCAGTTAGTAGCTCAAGGACTCAAGAGGGAAAACACCAACATGGAGGGGTAGAAAGTCTTAAAGGGAAAAAAAACCTGGGGAATGGCAGCTGAGCACGGTGGAGGGTCTGTTTGAAGGAGCCACGGAGGAAGACTGAGCCTTCCGCGCCTGACTGTCGCCCGGCCAGCCAAGGCTCGTTGGGAGTCTCCTCAGTGTGGTGACCACGCTAGCGCCCAGCTCACTAAATCCTGCTCTCCCTTGGTGTTGGAGTGAATACGCCGTTGCTTTATATGTCAGAGCTGTACGTGACCCAGAGTCTCTTTGTTTTGGGCACGTTTAGCCACGCACAAGGTGACCTGACGAGGGAGGGTTACGAAAGGGAGGTGGGGCAGGGAAGTGTGTGAAATGGGGAAGGGGGATAATATCATATAATTTAGAATAATGAACTTTTAGAAATATAATTTTGTTGTGGTGTTAATATAATGTTCATCTATGCCGTGGATGTTCCATGTCAACTTTCCAAGTCTTGGCATTCACAAAGCCATGGGGTTGCATTATCCAGTAACAATCTCTAAAAATATTTTTGAAATTTTTTTTTCATAAATTATTTTGATAACACCTTGGCATGAGATAATTTCAAACCCGTACATTCCTACCAGCCTTTATGTGCCACAGCCTTTGTACGGCATGTGAAACACGGCACAGGAGTTGATCCCAGGCCTGTATCAGGGGTTGCTCAGGTGTCCGTTCCCTGCACGGTAGCCTCTGGCATTGGTGTAGGGTCTTCTGGTGGTCACTGTTAGGAAAATTCCCTTCCCTAACTCTGATATCAATCAGTCTTTACAGGATGAAAGTGTATTACTAACTTTCTATATATTACTTCACATTATAAACTGTAATGTAGTAGGAGGGTACAGCGGTACCTTCTGGTAGTGGAATTTTACTGGAGACTCCGGTATTGTTCATGCTTAATTGAAACAAAGTGAAGGACAGGCTGGCTCTGCGAAGAAGGACTTCGCTTTGTGGAAGCTCAGCGCGAATGCTTGCCCCTGGACAGCCAAGATAAGGCCAGCATCCCAGCCCCTCCGACATGTCTTGGAAACCCTCCCAGCGTCACCTGGTGTCGCAGAGCAGTAACTCGGCAAGACTGACTCCAGGGACGTCTGGATCAATAGACAGGCAGCAAGAATGCTGCAGAAACGGAGTTGTTCTACAAAGGTTTACTACGGTTAGTAATCGGTAGTGTGGGTGTGAGTGACTAGGCAAATTGTGTTGTACCTGCACGTTTGAAGGGTGTAAGAACCCCGTGTAAAACCATGTTTGGGGTGCCCCGGTTTGGCTGGGACGCCTCATATGCATGAATAAATATTTACCCTTGTAGCTTTATACTTTGCACCCCAGGCCTCCTCGGTCGGCACAGGCCAGTTAAGAACCGCAGTAGCATCACCCGCGCGTACTTAGGCAGGTAAGGAAGGTTTGCTGGAGAAGAAGAAATTTAGTGTTAATAAACCATATGTAAGCATAGAGTAAAATGCAGCGTGTATTAAATACTGGTATTTAAATACTGCAAATGTGGGCCGTGCTGCTGCACCCGGCAACGGTAGCTGAGTGGAGAGGAGGTGTGCCATTAATTGCTGGCTGGGGTAAACCACGACAGTTCGCGGCTCCCTCCTGCAGCTGCCCCAAGGTTACACAAGCTCGTCCGTTCTCTCAGGGGAAGAGGGTGAGCTCCTCGCCATAACAAGCTGTTTCTTTGCCCGCGAGCCCTCCGGAGCACACGGGCACTGACTGGCCAGCAGCCTGGCGGGCTACGGGCAGATGTTTAAATGTGTTTTTTCCGTAAACGGTGCAGACATAGGCCAGCTCATGGCCTTGACCCTCGCCACCGGGGACGGTTCGGCTGCCAGCCCCCGTACCAGCGGTGTGCGGTCTCTGGGTAAGCTGCGGCATCCCCAAGCACCATGCCTGCTCCCAGCCTCTCCTGCTTCCCCCTTTCTTCTGCACTCAGATACTCTCCGCTATTGAATCGCCAGGCTTTCCCAGCACACGTCTCTTACCCAGCATACACCGCCCTGAGGAAGGGCAGTCACCAAGAAGAAGAAAGGATGCGAATACCTTACCTGGGTTTATAGGTGCTGGGTCTGGTTTTGGATGGGCTTTTAATGGAAAAAAAAAAAACAAACAACAAAACAAACCGAAAAGGAAATAAGTGAGACTGAATGAGGAAAATGTGTGCTCTTACATAATCAATCAATATACATTAATCATCTGAATGCATTAAGACTAGGAAATGTTAGTAACAACAGTGCTGAGGAATAGAATTGTCATGGACAAAGGGCTCGTATTAAGAAAAGTGTAGGGGCTTGAATACTAAAGATAACATACTACTAGCATTAATAGGAACAAGATTTAACTCTGCCTGTTCCTTTATGTAGGCAGATAGTCCCATGCTCAAATGCATGCTTGGCATCCAAAGTTCAGTTTTTGTATGTTGTCAACACAAGTATGTGTGTTTTACTGAGGCAGCCGAGTGCCCTTTACCCATGTGTAGCTGATAGGGCCAGGCTTTAAAGAAAACCTTAGTCTTCTATCTAAGCATCTGAGGCAGAATATTTTCAATTAATGAGCAGAACTTGCATTTCCATTTGTTTAAAAAAGTTAAATCCCGTTATAGAAAACTAAGGTTCAAACCAAATACCACGGGGTATGTCAGAAGGATTCCCACTGGCTCAACTTCCAGTGGGGATGCAACTTTGAACGTGCAGGGAGGCTGACCTTCTAGGAGTAGAGATGATCTAGAGGAAATCTGGATTTATACTGGTGTAGTGTGTCTGCCCCAGTGGCTTCCCCTTCCCTGGTATGTTAATCAGTGCAGGTATTTCTCCCGTATCAATACCAGCAGCATTTTCCATCCCTTGATTTGTATGGAAGCCAAAGGAATTATCCCCAAAGTTAAATGCTAGATGCATGAGATTATGCACACAGTGGAGACCGGGAGACGTGCCAACACATCATCAGAGCACGACTTCGATAGAGAACTAAGGGTGTAAACCAGAGTAACGCTGCATGACTTACAGGAGGTAGCGGCTGCTGCTTCAGGAGTTGGAGGGACTGGCAGAGCAGATGCGCTTGTTACTGTGAGAAGAAAAAATATTAAACTAAACATTGTCCGCGTTTTAAATCCATTGACGACTCACGTGAGAACCTGTGAACTGCTCACCATGGTTCAAGAAATTACCAGAAATAAATACCTCTTTTTTCAGCCGTCGTGGACTGGGCCGGGACTGTCAAAGAGAAAGTAAAAGCCGGGCGTCAGTAATTGTTCCGTTACCGAGTGAGCAAGGCCAGGACTGTTAGTGGGGAGGGCATTGGTTCAGCCCCAGGGTCAAGCATTAGACCAACCAAAGCCATGCGTACCCGCTGCTTCAGGGGCGGCGGTCTCTGCAGGGGCCGATCCCAGACGGGAGAGAAAACAAAGCTGCAGG
>NW_010544316.1:16501-18060 GCF_000687285.1 Phaethon lepturus | reverse complement strand
TTATATATAAATAATTTAACTAGCATATAATTTACTTTTTGAAGTTTGTCTTATTACTATGCTTAATCACAGACAAAGATAGGGAAAAAGGTACAGTAAACTTTGCTAAAAATACTTTGTTATATTCTATAAGTAATTTCTATGGCTTGAAGTACCTTTAACATTTGTATAGCTACAGAATCTCTGTATTTTACAGAAGAGGCATAGTTTTGCTAAGATGAAGTTCAAGGGAGCTCAATCATTTCTGACCTCTCCCCTGCCCTTAGAGTATGTCATCTCCTGCCACAAGATACAATGCCATTAGTACACCTGCTATATTTAAATCAACAATATCTCCACTCAGGGCAAAATAATATTAAACCCTTGGGACAAAAGTAGGAAAGAACTGCAGTGCATAATGTCCCTTTATAAACAGCATTTCCAGGAATCACACATTTTACTTGCCTAAAGCCAGTTATTGAAATATCTGACTATTGCTTCAATCAGCTATGCAAAGCTCTTCAGCTCTAATGGAGACTTCAATAAATCATAAACTTAAAAAATGCACAAACTGAAGTAAGAGAAGGAAGTATTATTGCAATAATACACTATTTTCAAAAAGCCTCTGCCAGTACCTACCACATATATCATTATCAATTATGGCACAGTAACTCCACTATCGCTTTTAATCCTTTTTTGCCATCACAGCCTAAAAGCTTCACCAGAATCAGGACACAGTGTCCATATACCACCATCACTTATTCTTCCCCCCTTGCTTACAAAGGTGTGAGTTCACATTCAATAAACAAAAGGAGATAAAGTGTTCAGGCCTGTCCTCATTGCCTGCTTCAAGACTCTGTATGTGAAACTTAATATTAAATTAGACTTTCATCCTTCCCATTTACCATGTTGTTCCTTCTGCAAATTTAAAAAGTTTTTTCACCTGCTGGTTCACCTGTGCCTGAGGAGGAACAGGGCCTGGGGTAGAGTGAAGGAGGGTGTTCACAGTTTTGGAGCAGTTATTTCTGATCATGCATATTTATCATCCATATTCTAATGTATGGAAAAACTCTGTGACTTTGTTTCTCTTCCTTTGAAAGGTAATGCCCTTTTTTTTTTTTAATGTAGTAACTTGTGTGCTCTTCTGCAAAGTTAACTCATCATTCCCTGGTAAATTATTTATGGCAGCCTATACACGTTTCATTTGTTTGCTAGTGGTTTCAGAAGTCTGTGGCTATTCAGCAGGCTGCTGGCATACTGCCTTGCTGCACCCTGTGCTCTGGCATAAAAAAAGAGAAATTGCTGAAGCATTCTCAGGAAAATATCAGGTTCAACTGCAAGCAGCTTCTAGGGAGTGGACAAAATGTGGAGGCAACAAGCAGAAATTATCTGCAGGACAAGTGGGAACTGAGAAACTCCTGAGAAGAGAGAGAAGCAGAGCGGAAAAGAGATGTTTGATTTTGCACCTTTTATTTCTGTTTGCTTCACCCCACAGATCTGATTATTATATCCTAATTTGCTTCTAATAAACAGAACTTCAGAGCTGAGAAGCGAAATAGCTTTTTTAGTCACTGCAGTTA
>NW_010544316.1:0-16470 GCF_000687285.1 Phaethon lepturus | reverse complement strand
AGCCATTCCTGTCTCCAGACTCTGTCCAGCATACAAATATCTAACATGATGTCCTATCATACGTTTTTCCACTATAAATAGTAATCTAAAGGTAAAACTTCAAATGAACAATGTTGAAGTGATAAAGTTTCAACCATATGCAGATCTTAAGAGAATGTATCTATCTGAGTTTCTTGGGTTTACATCTTAAAGAGCTAAATATTAAGGATCTTTGCGGCATCTTAATTACTACGTTGATTTCCCATTGCATTTCCATTAAAATATCACGCAGCAGGAAATCCAATTAGTTCCTTTGCACTTTTTGTGTATTGCACTGACTCAGGCACTAACATACAGACATCCATGTTGCTAACTCGGTAATGTGCACCCTGCTAGGGTTTTGGCCCTACTACTGCCCCAGGCGCTGAAGCTACCTCTGTACTAGAAAGGAGTATGGAGGGTAATCTGGCCCCCGAGCCAGGTCTCTGCAGTAGGTATGCAGGGATACTGCAGAGTTCCCTTGACTCCAGGGCAGGAGCATGCAGGCTGCCTGCTGGGAGCAGGTCCCAGTGCCTGGGTTTCCCTGCACTGTGCTTTGGCACTGCCTGGGAGAGTGCTATGACAAAACTGTGCCACAGATTAGCCTAGTCATTGAACAGCCTAGGTGACTGAGTGTCCTGGTTTCAGCCAGGATAGAGCTGGTTTTCTTCACAGAAGCTGGTGTGAGGCTGTGTTTTGGATTTGGGATGAGAAAATGTTTATACTGTGCTGATGTTTTGAGTTGTTGCTAAGTAGTCAAGGACAGTCCAGCTTCTCATGCTGGGCTGCCAGCGAGCAGGCTGGGGGTGCACGGGGAGCTGGGAGGGGACACAGCCAGGACAGCTGACCCAGGCTGGCCAAAGGGATATTCCCTACCATACGACGTCATGCCCAGTACATAAACTGGAGTTGGCCGGGGGGCGGGAATTGACGGGCCGTCAATCACTGGGTGGTGAGCAATTGTCGTATCGGACATCACTTGTTCTTGTACATTCCTTTGTCAGTATTATTATTGTTGTTATCGTTGTTTCCTTCTCTCTTGCTGTCCTATTAAACTGTTTTTACCTCAACCCACGAGGTTTTTTTCCCAATTCTCTCCCCCGTCCCACTGGCGGAGGGGGGAGTGGGTAGCGGCTGCGTGGTGTTTAGTTGCCGGCTGGGGCTAAACCATGACACTGAGCTCCATTACCTTGGCAGTACCACCTTTTATTTTACTAGTATAGATGCACTCTTCTTGCACATGGCTTAGGAACACCTGCCTGCCCATGGGGAGCGGTGAATGGATTCCTTGTTTTGCTCTGCTTGCGGGTGCAGCTTTTGCTTTACCTTTTGTCTTTATCTCAACCCATGCGTTTTCTCACTTTTACCCTTCCGATTCTCTCCCCCGTCCCACTGTGGGGGAGTGAGCGAGCGGCTGCGTGGTGTTTAGTTGCCGGCTGGGGCTAAACCATGACACTGAGCTCCATTACCTTGGCAGTACCACCTTTTATTTTACTAGTATAGATGCACTCTTCTTGCACATGGCTTAGTGGCTGGTGAAAGATTCCCCCCAGCAGGTAGCCTGTGTGTGAATCCTCCGTGCTAGTGGGGCATTACAGTTTAACTGTACATCGTGTGAGCCATGACACACCACTTGTCCTCAGGGCCATAAGATGTACCCTGGTCTGATTTATTTGGCGGTCCACACATAGCCTTTAAAGTTAATGAGATTTTTTTTTGCTATATTTAAATACACCTGAAATGGAAGAAATAAAATAGTGCTTTGAAATATAATATTTTATATCTCAATGAAGAGGAAAAAATATAAAAGGACAGTGACAAACATTTCTGAAATCAAAACAAACATCTCAGATAAATACAATAGAAAACTGGTGGGTCTGACATATCAGGAGGAAAAAAAAACCATATATTTATTCAGGCAAAACTATTTTTAGTAATCATTAATCCTTAAATGAACATTTTCACTATAAGGAAAAATATTATAGAAATGGCTTTGTCAGCAGACAATGCCTTCTTTGAGCTTCAAATTCTTTTATGTGAGAGTTTACAATACTAGATTCATATGAGATTGTCATTACAAGCTAAAACTGATACATCAGCCATCCTAGGAGGAATGGACTATTAAGTAATCAATATTGATACTGTTGTAGAACCAAGATAACACTGGCTGAATTGTAATTATGGTCAGAGATTTCCAATGAGTGGATGTAAGGAACATACAATTTAGTAGCGTATACAATGAACAAACATTGAAAGCTTATTTAGAGTAGTAATCCATCATTTGTGTCAAACATGACAGTGCAATCATGCAGTAAATGCATGCTGTGTCAGATGCTACTGATTAAACAGACATGACTGCTGTTGAATCACACGATTATGTTCCTCTCTATCCCATCTGCTCTTAATAACAGATGTAAATGCATAAGAATAAAAGTAGCAAAGAATTGCAGTAAATACAAACTAGATGAGTAAGCACATAAAAGCATCAGTCAGCACAAAAACAAGACAAAACTAAAAAAAAATTGATAAGGTTGTAATATGAAATGAGCCAGATTATCACAAAAAAATCCCACATTAATAACTTGTTTTAGAAGTTTACACTGTGTCTTTCTTTTCATCACTTTTCTCTCTAGCTGCTGAACGAATGTCTATGGTTCAGATTTCATTAAAATACTGAATTAAAATCAGACTTGTTTGCTTGCTAGAATATGATTTAAAGACCCATATCTGTCCAACAACATATATCAGCAGGGGTTTTAGTGCCAAGATGCTTTAAAAAATTCACCAGGTTCTTGTGAATCCAACTTGCACAAAGATTGTTAAAACAGAGTTCATAATGCTCTGAATCCACGCAGAGTACAAATACACCCAAATGAACAACAGTCTTTAAAATCCAGCCTACAGCTGTGGGGATGAAAGTGACCTTTAGCTACATTTTCTCTTCTTCACCCTTTAAGTGTCCTTTTTCAGGTGATGTGAAAAAAAAGACTATATTACTGCTTTCCCAAATCTTTGCACAGTTGATTCTCAGAGAAGAGGTCCATAGCCAGTTCTGTCCTATACAAAGAGAACAAGGTATCCTTTAGATCATACTTCTTGCTGTAAATACACTGAATTACTCATTGGGTTGAATATGAGGAGTGGCATCAGCTTCTCAATGACTCCATTTAGTTTCATATTTGGGAACAGTGTAAGATAGACAAGAGAGCATCTGAGAAATCCCTGAGAAAACATGGTGGTTTGCCGAATGCCAATTTACTTACAGAGCATACAGGAGGGAAAGTGAGAACGAACCTATTTGGTGTTACTTGTGGATGCCACCATAACGCAGTATTTGGGTGCTGCTTGCCATGATTGTGTTACAGACATACATATCTGAGGCCAAGTCAGAATCCTTAACTTTACATGGTTTTTTTTTCTGGACAAGGTTGTTATTTCTGAGACTGTGGTGCTCACAGAAGGAATTTACACTCATCTGTGGCCAGGTATCTTTTTCCATGTATACCTGTACTATGAAAGAACCACTCCCCTAGTTTTCCCTTGCCTCAGACATCACTGAACCTTTTCAATGATCTACTAACAGAGCTGATTACTGAGTTGTCATAATTAATTCTGAAAAAAAATCAAAACATCAGATTCAGCTAATCTACTTAAACTGTGCAAACATAAATAGGGGTGGGTTGGGGTTTTTTTCAAGACTTAATTGAAATCCGAAGTGAAGTGCCCATATTTCTCATCCTTCAATGGGAGTTAGAAAGGGCAGTAGCGCCAATAGTGGTGAGCAGTAGTTTTGAATCTGTTTGTGCCAATGTGGAAGAGAATGATACATGCCTGTGGTGCCACACGCTGACATGGTCAGGTAAATAAATTACTGGGTTGTAAAATAACAATGAAAACCAGACCATGCTTAAATTAATGAAACAGAATGGTAAGAAGTTCATACATTTGGCTTTTCTTTTTTTATATACAAACCGCAGTCAAATATTGTTTTTAATAGAAGACTCCGCTCTTTTGTAACAGCCGTTATCACTGTTAGTCAGATAAAGGCAATCAGAAATATTTAAAAAATCTTAGCACTACAGGTGGATGGTTTTGAAACTGAAGGTATTGTAGTCCATCTGTATCGAATTGTCACTTTAATGGAAACAGCCTCCAAATTACAAGACATTGTGACATAAGAAATTCCATCACCTTTGAAAATTGCACAGTTTATGTATAATTTAGAACCCATTAGACAGAAAATGTAGTTTTCAGTCTGAGGAATTTTCATTTGAGAAATCTTGTTGCATAATAGTAACACATGCAGTAGTAGTGACCTAGCAAATAAATAAAATGTTCCCATTTTAAACCAGCAACTTTACACTAGAATTTAGTTCCTATGTGAACCACTCGATAAGATCAAATTGTCATATCTCAGACATACCACAGGAATTACTTGTGATAATGATTCAATTTCAGTTCATCACTAAGAACTGAAACTGCTTGGTGGAGATAAATTCAACCCCATAGCATAGCTTGTTTGAGTCAAGAACTTCCTAAAAGCCTCTCGAGGAACTGTTCACACTCTTTGCCTTCCCATAGGGGTGTGTAAGGTCCATCATCCCTCATTAGCACAATCACATAATCTGTGACACTAAAGAAATCAGGTCAACATGTATATGAGCAGAAAAAAAGAATCATAAGGGTCTTCAGGAAAAGTTCCAGGTCTCTGCAGTTGTGAGTGACAGTGCAATGGCTATTTAATCTGTAACAGTCCGCAGGCACTTCCTGTGATCATGTTGAAGTCTCTGGTATCAAACAAAAACAGTGACAAAAAAAAATAGTAGGCCACAGGGTGAGAGAAGTAAAGTTCAGGTATGTGCCTTTGAGGGCTAAAGTCCTAAAGGCATGTGTTTAGCTAATATTTTCCTCATGATGGCAAGAAAGAGACCATGTGTTGCTGGGAAAGGCAAACACTTTCAGTATTCCCAGTTCCTGTTCATCCCAACCACTGTTATGTCTCCCTTCTTGAGCACAGAATAAGATAACTGTGCATTTGGTTGGTTTTGCAATGACACTAGAAGCATCACACATCCCATTTTCAGCTGTCAATAATCTACAGGGCTTCAAATAGAGAAAATAAGAGAAAAACAAGACCACACCAAACTAACCAGCAAAACTAAAAGCTCAGGAGAAAGATTAGGGCACAGAAGGGAAATGTTCTGGTGTCAGCAAGTGAGGAGCAAAAGCCCTGAAGCATGGGGATTAGTTAAGATATGGTATCAAAACCCAGAACCAACAAATTCTAGTAGCCTTTTTGAAAATGCCTCCTGATCAAGCACCAATGTATCACAAATGTCAACTTACTAACATTGGTCTTATCCTTATCTTGTCACACAATCCAACAAACTGGGCTTACAACCAGTTATCTGCTCCAGATAGTATCTGTACCCTTAACTGCTCATCGTCTTGTAGGACAACACATGTACCTCCTAAAACATACTCTCTCCTCCACCCATAACCAGGTACTATCTTGGCTTGTCCAATTTTTTTATTGGCTTTTCTAGTTTGTCATACTACTGGCTCTTTCCAGTAGTATGTCTGTGCATATTACTGCATCTTTCCCTTTCCTTTCTGCTCTTCATCACCAAGTATTTATTCTTTGGCAAACTAATGCAGGTTGTTTTATTCTCCAAATACATTCACAGCTTTATGATAATTAAAATCATGCAGTTAATAGATATGATCTGTACAATGTGTAGTGTCATTGAATACTGCACAGTTTTCTTAGGAAAATACATATTTTTCCTATGGCACTGGGGGCAATTCTGGAGTATTTCAAACAGTAGTGTCAAGGATAGCAGTCAACAGCAGTGGTGGCAGCTGCTCTCAAAAGAGAAAACCAATCCTGTATCAGTTTTCCTTTTCAGAAAAGAAGTTCCTTTAGAGTTTCCTTTCAAAATTAATGGGAAGACAAAATATTTCTGAGCTGAGTATTACCAAACACCCCTCTATCCTGTTATCAGAAGCTACCTGACATTTACATTTTGGGTATTGCTAAGGGCTCTAGTATATCTTAAGTCAAGTATGTCCAGGATTTAGGATTCTTCCCTGGCTCAGGATTCACAGATTAGAGTCCTTCCTTTTGTAGTCTTTAAATAGCTGGTGGGATCCTGGTTTCTAAACCTACAGGTTAGGAGACTGAACACAGAGACATTATTTATGCACAAAGGTATTTTTTTTGTCTGTACAAATGTGAGAAGTGTACATACCAAGCTTTCAAAATTCTCCAAGGGGTCTTCAGAAAATCTACCTGGTGTTTTTTCTATATATTTAACCAGAGAGAAACCTTTACAAATTCCAACCAAGGTCACAAAAGAACTTGGAAAAAAATAATCTCTAGCTGCCACATATCAGATTAGTTAATACTAGCAGTAAAGAAATCCCTTGCTTTCCTTGGTGCTTTTTACTTCCAGTTTAAGATCTTTGGAGCAGATAAATACAGACAGAGCGAACAGTATATATAAAGGTCCTGGTACAGGACAATAAAAATAAATGTTAAAATTTATGATGGCTTGTGGGCATTGTGAAGGATGGAAGACATTTCTACTATTCTTAACATTTCTTTGCCTTTTTTTAGACCATTCTAGGTAGTGAGTTCTGTTTCTTTTACAAACCATTTTCTGTAAATCCCTCCCTCTACACCATGATCCTGCCACCACAACATATTTAAAAGCAACTATAAACTGAAAAGTTTTTTCTGTTGGCTGTGTCTGTACCTAGAAGAAACTGAATGAAGGCAGGAGCAATGTACTGTAATGTCAATATTATGATTGTTTTAATAAATGATGCACTTGGAACAGCATAAATCATTTTCACCTGAATGACTCTCATGGCAACCCATTACAATACTCACTGATTGTAACATCTAATAGTAGTCTTTATAAGCAGTTATTTTTACAATGGACTAGTATTATTTTGTACTTTCTAGTTATCAAATATTCTAACGTTTTACTGGAAACAAAGCATCTTATATCAGTGGACACTTCTGGTCACTTCAGTTGTGAATCATGAACAATTTGAGTGGGATTTGTCCTGAGAATAGATGGAAAACAAGAATCCAGAGAGGCAAAACACCTTATCTCTCCATTAAACATTATTAGTAACTCACTCCCTAGAAAAGGCAGCCTGTACGCTACGCCACACAGTGCATAGCACTAGGGCTTCCTCACAGCAAAATCTCATCCAGCCTTGGTGTTGTGGCAGCACAGGTCAGAGGTCCACAGCTGTTCTCTGAGAATAAGCTTAACTCATCTTAAAAGCTTTCTCCAGCCAGCTTGTTAACTCTGACATGAGAATAAAGTGAGGTTCAGGGAGTCATAGAGCCTACCTTTTGTTGAAACATTCCTAATAACACGTGGATATCGTCATCAATTAATGCACAGTGAGATTTTGTTTCTGCTGAGAGGGAGACAGCATCAGCATTTCATTTCTAAAGCTTCACAATTTAAAATACTTCATCTATTTGTCTTCTTCAATGATCTTTTTTTCATGTTGCTGGCTATAGTTATGTTATAAATATGAAGTGAGGCATATGACCAGAAAAATTAGTAAAAAATTATTTCATTCATAGAGTGTTTATATAATTAACAAATAGAAACTCATGTAATAATTATGTTTTTATTTCAGTCACTGCTTTGTGCTCAAAGGTGATGTACAAGCAGCATTTTGATTGTACAAGCCTACCCAGTGTATGAAAGTGCCTCTCCAAACTAGTTGTGCAAGGAAATCATGCAGTAATAGGCATCTTCTTGCTGACCTAATGTGATTGCTCTAAACCAAGTTGGAAAGCAATACATGTGGACCCATTTCCCTGCCTGTATAGATCAGTGAGAGGTAAGAGTGGGCACATCCTGGATGATTAATTTATCTCTCTGTGAGACTGAGCTGTTCGAATTGCTGTGTTCTGGAAGGCATTAGATATGCTTTGTTGGTATAGATCAGTAATAAACGATTCTCCCTTGAACTAAGATGACAACTACAGATATTTGTGGGGAACAGGAGGCATAAACACAACACGCAGTTAAAACAGGACTTGCTGTTCTAAGAGATGGTCACCACACCATAGAGTAGTTAGCTGAATATAAATTTACATGATGTTTCTAACTATAGACTTAATTATAACATAGGCACTGAACATGCAGTATGCATAACCATACTCACTAAAATCACTTTCAAACCAGAAAAAAGTAATCAGTGAATTCACACCCAAATGCATACCCTAAAGATGAGCTGCTATTCACAAACAGATGATCCAAAAGGTAGCTTAGTCTGTCTTTTCCAGACATGCTGTTGTATTTAATATTTCCAATACCAGTATCTGAATTCGGCTTCCCGATGCCTTTTCAGCCAGTCTAGGCATCGCCAAGGGGCTATACTGATCACTGCCTGGAAATAAGAGCACATTCACTCATGGGTCTATAACACAAGCAAGCAGGAAAAGCATCACCTGGTGGAGAGGCCTTGATCAAAGCAAAATTAAAGAAAAGTGTTATCACACTGCAGCTATCTGGAACACTGAAGTAAGAGGGTTATCTCTGACAAATCAGGAGTGATCACTTTGGACTCACAGCGTTAGTAAAATGTATCCTTGTTTAATCTTTTGATAAAATGCTAACTGAAAAGTAACCTGCAAGGGATTGTTTCCTTGTGTCTAAACCCTCCATTTGAGTATCTTTTCCAGACCCCAAACTCCACCACTGAGCTATCAAACCCTGAGCACTTGCTTCCCTCAGATGGATCTGGAAGATACTGCCAGGTTATACACCTGCATCTTTAATGAATATGTCAGCAGATGGGAGTGCAGAGGAAGGCAATGACAGGGATTAGTGAACTAATTTCAGCCTTTGCAACAACCGTCTGGAAGTCTGAGCTCCAGCACCTGACTGCTAATGAGACAGCCTCTAAAAAATGGATCATCTGCAGGCATTACACTTAATACTGGTTACTATTACCTTTCTCCATGATGTATTGCAAGGCACTTACATTAATTTTGTTGGCTTGATAAAAGGATATATTGGCACACTTAATAGGTGTACATTCTCCATGGTAATTTTCACTAGTCATGTTTTGATTTTATCTTCCTAACATTACAAATGTATTTTTGCAACTTGGTAATGTTATTCTCCATTTGTTTGATACTGAATTTTCCAGTAGGTTTGGAGATAAGTTCCTTATTCATATTTTGGGGTGAAGAGGGTAGTTAGACTGGTCACATATTTCAGTTGTGCCAGGCAGAAACAGACCTACATGTTGTAAATCACAGAACTTTTGTGTCAGGAAATTGGGTGGAATAATTAAGGAGACAGAGTAGCCACAACATTTCAACCTCCTCCTTTACACTTGTTTAAAGAACTCTTACTAGTTGTCTACAATTTGTTTTTACACGTCTCTTTCAATTACGTGTCTTCCAACAATAAAAGTATTTCCTTCTTTATTTATTTTTGTGAAAAAATATATGAAACTTTGACAATACATTCCCATCTTATCATTTGTGTTTATGTCACTCAGTGTGCCTTGTGGCTCAACTTTGATCTGGCTCATATTCCACTGTAGTTTCTTTTAAAACGGCTGTCTCTCTCTATTTTCATGTGCTGAACTCTTCTTGAGAACAGTCTTACTATAGCTGACTGATTCTTTGAATATAAAGAAAATAATAATGCTGATAAACTTTAGGAAGAACGTTAAAATGATAGTACTTTATATATAGATATGGCTTATGCAGATATGAAGACAGAGAAAAGCAGAGGAAATTGTGTTTGCTGCTGAACTGTGAAAGGTAACAGAAATAGCTCTGGGGATGAATTATGTAATGAAGAAAGAATTTTCTAAAAGTTTAGCATTAAAAAAAGAAAAAAAGCCAATCACCAGAAGCAATTATTGCAATTAATGTAAGAGTCTTTTTCTGCTGGCCACTGAAATTACACAAACCAGTGTTCTTACCTCATCTATCAAGTCTTTTAAAACTCCCTCTGTGAAAGGAGCAGGAGTTTCCTTTACTGTGTCATATATATGAAAAATTACAATATTCTGGCATTTCTCAAAAGCATATCAATCACTTAACTCTTGTCCCATAGCTTACTTTCCAGAAGTAAGAATAGCTACTTCTTGAGCTTATGCAGCATATCAAGTAATTATGGGGTACTAGCCATAAATGCAACCTGCAGGTTGTATTTCCAAGCCACATTAGTTGCCCAAATATTTAGGAAAACATTGTTCAATTCTACATCCTACTTCTCAGTTGGCTTTGCACAAGTCTGCAAGAAGTTCTTAGTAGCTACTGATTAAGACAGTTGAGTCTACAGTTGTAGACAACATGAAAGACCACTGCTTCATGGTTCTAGTCATCCTCATGAGATGCAACTAGCACTAAGGTCCTTCTTACATATTGTTCTGGACCACCAAGATAATTAGTATTCTAGTTTATATAAAATGTTACATTAAGAATTTAAAGGAAAGCACTTCTGCCATATTAACTGTCCTATTCAAAACAAAAACTTCTTCTATTTCTAAAGCACAATGTATATGAAATTATATGAATAGACAATGTATACATATATAAAAAGAAAATGTTCTTTTAATTATTACCTCCCCACTTTTTTGCATTAAGCTTCACTTCTTTGTTTGCCTATAAATGCTTGAGGGTTTTAAGGAGCCATCTGACATCTCAAGCCTAAACTGGAATGGGACCTAAATCTAACTATTCCTACGTCTACTTTCTTAAATGTACAAAGGTTTTATTTTTTATTTTTAAAGCAGGCTACACAGACCTGAACCAAGCATCAAGGATCATTCCCCAAAGACTGAATAAGTGGCAAAAATTAAAGATATACTGTTAACCTCAAAGTTTCTTACTGAACAGATATAGCTAATACCACTTCATTTTTGGATCAAGCTCCAAATATTTAAATGATTTATTGCTCTGGCAGTGAGGAGCAGCTTGTCATTTTGGCAGCAACAGAAGTTCTGCCATTACCTTCAGAAGTGGCAGAAGATCAAGCTTTTTATAAATTATCTTAAACACACAAGAAACTGAGTTTGAAATTGTAATAGTTTAGAAAGCAATACACCTTCCCCTGACACTAATAAACTACTTCTGTGTTCTAGGAGATTGTTCTTTGGAATTTGTTATGCTCAATATGTTCTTCCATTGACTCTGTTAAACCAAACTTTTAGAGGTTTTCTTGCTCTTTGTATCAGTAACAGATTAGGTTCAAAACAATTTTCATTTAAAAATTCTACTGGCTCTCAAAAATAATATAAATAAGTGTCTGCTTAAGCTGGTTTGACCTGTGTTTTCTTTATGATAATTGTCTTTTGTTCTTTATGTCCCGTTATTTCCCCTGTAAAGAAATATTTCTGTTTAGGGTTCTTATAACTTTGCCCTCAACAATAAAATATTAATCTCACATTAAATACAATGGTGTAATAATAAAATATGTTCCTTTTGACACTTACCAGTTGTTCTTACAAATATAGGACTTCAGAGATTCCTAAAATACCTACAAAGTATGCCTTGCTTTTCCTCAGAGCATGTTAGTTTTGTTATGTTGCACCTCTGGCTTGCTACATCTATATTTCAGATCTGACTGAGAAATTACAATATGTGATAGAATAAACCTCACAGATACGCTGTTCATATTCCATCTTAAAAAAGACAGTAACAAAAAAAATGCTGAATTAACTGTGTCAATACATAACAACAAATTCCCTCTACCAGTACCAAAGAAGAGCCTCTATTATCAAGAGAAAACAATTTTAGTAATCTGTAAGAAATCAAGAATAAAGATACTATTAAACATCAGTGTTGAGACAAGGTGAAGTTGGGGGGGGGTTATTGTGCTCTGATCTGCATTAGACTTGACTTCATGTGTAATTAGGTTCCTAAACTGCCTAATATGGCCTTCTGTCTCCCTAAACAAGATTTATACTGCAGTCTGCACTGCATCTAACCTGGAAAAGCAGATGGCAGACCTTCACAACTGTTCCCTTTTCACTTTTGTACTGCTTTTTGCACTATGACAAGAAAAGAATGTGTCCAGCTGCACTCCAGTCAAGTGAGGGTATCTGATGTACCTTTTAGCTGGAAAGATACTGTTCATTGTTTACTGGATATCTGGTCTCAGCCAGACTGGGTCATCAGTTCAGTTTCTTTTGACTAATTGACTTTGACTAATTTCTGACTAATACATGTGTTGGAAAAAAAGTGATGTACTGCAAAAGGAAATCTGAATCATTTTAATACTTTTTCCACTGTTCCTCTGAGTAAACTGCCTTCTTTTATGTCTCAGTGGGTTCATATTGGCCCTGATACACAAATTGGAGTTAATAATAATAATAATTTTAAATATATTCTTTTTATAAATAAGTTTCCTATTTGTCCAAAATAGAGAAATTACTTAGTTCTTCTGTGATCCTAGATTACCTCTTTTACCCGTATTTAATAGAATATGTCAATTAACTAGTACATTAAAAGCATTGTTTACAAAAATGTCATGAGTACACAGCTGAAGAAACTAAAGTAGAAACCTATATAATTCACAGAGCAATGTAAGGAACCAGATTGCCCGATCCTACTATTAGGAAAGCATAGGTTTTATGTATATTTTAAAAATTAAGATTATAAAACAAATTACCCCTAACTCTTAATGAGCATTCATTCGACCTAAGTCTGTAGCTGTCTATTGGCCCAGAGAACTCAAAGGGCTTTAGTAAACAACAATGTGTGAGCAAGCACCTAAGTACTGCAATACTGAATGCTAATAAGCCACACAAAGAGAAATAGTAGAATTGACAAGAATGTGAATTACACTGAAATGAATGTTTCTGCCCAATGGATTTCACTGAAAAAACCACTGGATTTTGCTTGTCTATACCTGTTCTATCTTCTGTTACTTTATAGTCTGCTTTTGGCTCTGCTTAAAATTTCACAGGTGACTGCAATATGCTTAGTAAATCATAAATGTTACAAAACACCTCATTGGTTTCTTTATTCTATAAGAATAACACCACTGCCTCATCGATTTATACTGAGATTAAAATGTTGTCTGTCAAAATTTTCCATTGTTCAATTATAATTTTATGCTCATATGCTCTGATCCTGTAAAGGTTTTAACCTGGAAAACTGTATGTCAGTTATAAAAGGAATAAACGTGTGTGTTCACATAATAAATACTAAGTAATTTGTACTTTTTCCCAGTTCAGATCAAATATGGAATAAATTTAGTAAGTTCAAAGATGATTGCATGTAAACGAATGAGCTTAAATTCTTTTTGTGTTTGTTTGGGATTTTTTCCAAACTTCTTATTGTCTTGTTGTAATTCTACATCTTCAAAGTGTAAAATAATTATATTCCTGAAAAGGTGAGGAGGAACAGTTGTGCTCTATGTTGAGAAGTAACTCAAATAAACAAACAGTGCTTTACCATGCATCAGAGGACAGACTAATTCAAAGGACATTGTGCTAGGTCTCTGCTACAAACCACCTGATCAAGAGGAGGCAGATAAAGACTTCTTTAGACAGCAGAAAAAAACCTCATCATCATGACTAGTACTCATGGGGTACTTCAACCACCATGATATCTGCTGAGAAGGGAATAAGATCGGTTGTGAACAACCCAGGAGGTTTTTGCAGTGTGTTGTTGACCATTTTTTGATGCAGGTGACCAACAAACTGACTAGGGAGATGCTCTGCTGGATCTGTTAGTCACAAAACAGAAGAACTAGTCAAGGATATGAATGCCAAAGGCAGCCAGGCTGCAATGACTCTGAAACTATGAAGCCTAAAGTTCTGGGAAAAATAAGCAAGGAAAATAGTAGAATTATAAATAAGAGAATTATAACCCTGTATTTCAGGAGAACAGATTTTGAGTTGTCCAGGGATCTGCTTGGCAGGATCCCATTGCAGACTACCTTGGAAGGTGAAGAGGCCTAGCAAAGCTGCTTGATCTTCATAAGCAACTTCCTTTATGCAGAAGACCATTCATTTGGACATGCAGAAAGTGGACCAAGCATAGCAGAAGGCCATCTCCTGACTGAGTTTAAATGATAAAAAAGAAGTACCCAGAAGGTACTTCCCTGGGGGCAGGGAAAAACTATTCATGACAGATATAGAAATGTTGCCCTGTATGCAGGGATGGAGTTGAGAAAGTTGTAGCACAGCTGGAACTGGAAAACGTCAGAGAGGTGAAATACAGGAAGACGGACTTCTATACTTCCATATATACTCAGGTAGTGAAAGGCAGACTAAAGAATGGGTAGCACAATGTTCAGTGGGACAAGGGATCTAATGATGAAGGACATAGATGTGTCTTTCATCTAATGGTGAAAGACCAAAGTACTCAAAGGCCTTTTGCCTTAGTTTTCACTGGAAAGGTCTGCCCTCTGGCCTTCCAGTTTCCCAAGCCTGATCGAAGTCTGTGGGAGTGAAGCATTTTTGACAGTAGAGGAAGACAGAGTTATGAAAGGCATGGGATCTGATGGGATGTACCCCAGTGTGCTGAAGGAGCTGTTTAATGTCACTGCTAGGCCAACACTATCAACTTTGAAACATCACAGTGACAGAAGGAGGTTCTTAATGACTGCAAATAAGCAAAAATTACTCACTGCTTCAAGAAGAGCAAGAATTATGAAGGGAAATCTTGGCCAGTCAGTCTCACCTCAGTACACAGGAAATTATGGAGCAAAACCTTTTCAAAGCCACCTCTACTTTGAGTGGAGACTGAGCTATATGTTCTCCAGAGATCCCTTCCTCCCTAAATTACCTCCTAAAAAGGAGAGTAATTGTCATAGGTGACTCCCTTCTGAGGGGTACAGAGGGCCCAGTATGCTGACCGGACCCAACCCACAGGGAAGTCTGCTGCCTCCCTGGGGCCAGGGTGAGAGGTCACCAGGAAACTCCCTGGTCTGGTTCAGCCCACTGATTACTACCTGGTTATACAGGTTGGCAACAATGAGGTTGCGCTAAGAAACCCAAAAGCAATTAAAAGGGACTTCAGAGCACTGGAGCGACTGATCGATGGAGCGAGAGTACAGGTAATGTTTTTGTCAATCCCTTCAGTGGCAGGGAGGAACACTGAAAAGAATTAGAAAGAACACCTTGTCAACACATGACTCAGGGGCTGGTACCACCGGCAGAATTTTGGATCTTTTAACCATGGAGTAGTTTATACGGCACCGGGCCTGCTGGCAGCAGATGGAGTTCAACTATCTGCAAGGGGGAAAAGGATTCTCGCTTACGAGCTGGCAGGCATCATCAAGAGGGCTTTAAACTAGATTCAAAGGGGGAAGAGAATAAAACCAGACTCACTACAGATGAGTCTAGGGGTGGCATGCCAGAGTTGGGGATGAAATCGATAGCCCAGCTCAAGTGCATTTACACCAATGCACGCAGCATGGGCACCAAACAGGAGGAGTTGGAAATCATCGTGCAGCGCGACAGCTATGACTTAGTTGCCATCACAGAAACATGGTGGGTTGACTCTCATGACTGGAGTGGTGCAATGGATAGCTATAAGCTCTTCAGAAAGAACAGGCATGCAAGGAGAGGCGGTGAGGTGGCTCTGTATGTTACGGGGAGTTTTGATTACATAGAGCTCAACGATTGCCATGACCAAGTCGAGTGCTTATGGGTAAGGATGAGGGGGAAGGCCAATGAGGCAGATATCCTACTGGGTGTCTGTTATAGATCACCCAGCCAGGACGAAGAGGCAGATGAAGCATTCTATAAGCAACTGAAAGAAGTCTCACATTGGCTACCCTTGTTCTTGTGGGGGACTTCAATCTACCGGACATCTGCTGGAAGTGTAACACTGTTGGGATCACTCTGCACAGCTCGGCCTTAAGGAGAAGGAGCTGCGGCACTGGGAAGCTGGTAAACAGCTGGACACCTGCAGGGCTTGGCCTTGAGGAGAAGGAGCTGTGATAAACAGCTAAGAAGAAGTAAGGAAAACAGGATGGAACCCGGACCACGTAGCAGTAACCGCAAGTAGGAGGAGTATGATAATGTAATCTTTAGAGCTAAGCCAATGATTGTAAGACAAGTATGCATAAGGTAGAATTCAGTGGATAAATATGTGTAGGGTTTTGCAATAAAGTTGAAGCTTGCTTTATCACTCATATTGAGTCGGCTGCTTGTCTTCCCTCGCTCGTCTTTTTTTCTGGAGTGTGTGGAAGATAACTTCCTGACACAGCTGATGTGAGACTCTCAGGGGAGGTGCACCACTTGACCTGCTGTGTACAAACAGAGAAGGACTGGTGGGAGATGTGATGGTCAGAGGCCATCTTGGGCTTAGTGACCATGACATGATAGAATTCTCGATTCTGAGTGAAGGAGAGGGAGTCAACAAAACTGCTACCATGGGCTTCTAGAGGGCATACTTCAGGCTGTTCAGGTCATTGGTTGAGAGAGTCCCTT
>NW_010544315.1:0-4347 GCF_000687285.1 Phaethon lepturus | reverse complement strand
AGCGGCTGAGGGAACTGGGATTATTCAGTCTAGAGAGGAGGTGGCTGAGGGGAGACCTTATCGCTCTCTACAACCACCTGAAAGGGGGTTGTGGAGACGAGGGTGTTGGTCTCTTTTCCCAAGTAACTACCACTAGGATGAGAAGAAACGGCCTCAAGTTGCGACAGGGAAGGTTTTGACTGGATATTAGGAAAAATGTCTTTCCTGACAGAGTTGTCAAGCATTGGTACAAGCTGCCCAGATTGGTGGTGGAGTCATCATCTCTGTAAGTATTCAAAAAATGTGTGGATATGGCACTTCGGGTCATGGTTTAGTGGGCACGGTGGTGTTGGGTTGATGGGGGGTCTTGATGATCTTAAAGGTCTTTTCCAACCTTAATAATTCTGCAATTCTGTGTTTTGCTCATCTCAGAGCAGTCATCTACATTTTTTTTCTAAGGTTTCACAGGCTTCCTTAAAAATGTCTGTTACTTTGGCCAGCCAAGACAAAGGAAAAGGAGTTCACATCAGATCCATCAGCCAGACTGCCTTAAAGTTAGGAGATCATCAATGTCTATCTCAGGCCTCCAAGGCCATGAGATGTGATACAGCGTCCAGCAGTCTGCTTTGGAGAAAGGAGTCTGAAATTGGGAGATCCCCGGTATTTGCAACAGCCAGAGCACTTGAGATCTAAGAAACATCTTCAGTAAAGCCGAAATGTCATTGTATGCACAAGATTGTCTTCTTCACTAACCAGCTAAAAAGTCTAGGAAACATTCTCCATCCAGAATGACTCAGTGTTTACAAATCATGCTTGGTGCGTGCAGTACTGGCAGGACAGTAATCTTCTATACTTCCTAGTCAACAAAAAAAGTTGGGGTTTCTTTTCCCCTCCTCTCTATACATGTACCCATGCGCTTCTGCATGCAAATGGACACTCTGATTCAACCCCACTGATCAGATATCCTAGTTTTTGACCATTTCTAGTTACTAGTCACCACAATCAGGATTTAGACTCATTAAGCTGCTGCATTTCATCCCAGAGCTGTCTGATGATTAATTGTTTATGTCAAACAAGGTGAGGTTTCTAAGGAAACACTGTAATTTCTATTAAATCAGTTGATGCAATTAGAAAATATTCATTCTTCTGAAAATAAAAACCCATGAAGTTCCTTCATCCTGAATTACAGATTGTAATGTTTTCACATCCTATCTTAACCTGGAATCTCTAAGTGTGTGTACGAGCTGGGTCAAATTTGTTATTACATTGAGGTTCTCATCCAAATTGTTCATTCAAAAATATTGTTATATCCTTAGAGGTTATCCTTATTGCCTACAGGTATTCTAGGTTTTTAAGATAGTATTGCCTTTCCTGACCAAAGGTGGTGGCAACAGAGAGCCTAGCTGTATATTAGAGCCTGCATCTATGAAATAAAATCTGTGCAGGATTACTCCAGCCGTACTTAGCTGGAGGTGCAGCTATTAAATTTGTAGAGAAAACCAGACTAGAACTCAGATTTCCAATCTGATGGTGGAGAATTGATCAACATTTTTTAGGTTCAGGCCTGAAGATACGCTTGAGGCTGAAAACACATCTATAGATCAAATCAGTAATAAAAGATACTACCCCTCCATCTGAAGTTTGACTTTTTATCATTTCACCAGTGTTTATGACTTCATGACTATCACAACAGCAAAATCCATGTCTAAAACATTAAAAACAATACGTTTATATACCCTGCCCATTCTTTCTGTCAGTGCAAGCCATTTGCCTCATCCAGCCAATTCTGCAATATATTTAGTCAGTCAATAATTCAGAACAACCTCCTCTCTTGCTTGACAGCTTCGTTCTTTACCAGCCTTCTGCAAAGGACCCTCATCAAAAGCATTTTGGAAATCTTCATAAACTGTTGCTGCATCCTTTTATATTAAGCCATTAAACCAGCCAGGGGCACCGAACAGGCCTAAGCACTGCCCACAGTGGTAAGTGGTTAGTGCAGCCTGTGACACAGTTTTGCCCCAGCATGGCTACCAGTTTCACAGACAATGCCCACACACAATGGAAAAATGATTTCGTGACACATTTGGAGGCTACCAGCCTTCTCTACAAGCTAAGAAGATTTAGCTCCAAGGAAACAAACTGAACTGCCAACTGAGTCCCTAAACCGGCAATTACTCCTGGCCATTTTATTAATAGAACTGTTAGGTACATCAACCAGATCACTTTCACATCCACTTGCTTATGAACTTCAAATGATTTATGTTGACTTACCACATATCTACTAAATCTATTGTTTATTATAGTTCTTATCATTACAATTCTGTTACCTGTGATATTGGCCCTTCAGTTACATGTGTATACTTTTGTTTGAAACTTTCCAATTTAAAGGTCCAATATAAGGGCAGCTAAGAACACTAAGAATTCATAAGGACATAAAAGAAGTTATAATTTTCCTTTTCTGCAAGAAAATCATGACTCCTTAATCCCTCATATACCATAACAATAAATAAGCTACAAAACAGTGTTCTGCCTTTTGGAAAGTGATTCATAAACAATTTGCTATTCATTATTTACAGAGACACCTTGTTTTAACCTAAACAGTGTCTAGTCTATGAATGTGCATGTGTTACACATACCCATTTTCCTCTGTTTCCTTTGAAACCATCCCCGTAAATTCCATGAAGAGCTGAATTACATCTTGATAAAATTCAACTTACTTTGGCAGTGCTACAGCAAAAAGAACCTAGTCTTTTAAAAAATGTAAGACAGTAGGATTTGACAGTAAATGGAAGCATTATAAGATTAAAATCAACTAATGTGAAGAGTATAAATAACATGGCTTGATCAGCTCTGAAGGTTAACATTGTGTGTCTACCTAATTACATAAAGATAGAACTACATTATTCAGTGATTAATGTAGCCACTAGCTGATATACCTCTGACTTGCCTAACTCCTAGTCATGTAAGATATCTTTTTTTGTTCATAATGAGATGCACCTTTCCCCCCCAAAAATTGCAAGTCTTCGAAGTACCTGAAAAAGTGAAGAGAAGTCATTACAAACAGCTTTGAAATAATCTGTGCAAAGACAATTTGCTATAAATGATTCTGCTTTGAACCTAGGTAATTTGAAAACTTGCTTACCAGTGGTAGGTCCTGGTAGACTCATGAAAGGACATAAAAAAAAAGAAGAAATCAAAAAAATGACAAGTAACAAGGAACAGGCTGACCTAAAATTAAACAATTAATTGGCCTCTACAGCATTTTAAGAGGCAAGTATAAGAACAGCGTTTGGGTTTCTTTCCCTCCATCCCTCAAGGCCCATAATACTTCTTGATTTAGTACAGCTGAGGAATAGACTCAGTTCTGTTCCTTAATATCTTTTCTAGTTACTCCCAGGCAGAACTGCATGTAACATGTAGAACCAATACATGCACTAGAATTACTCTTCCTCTAAACTAGCCATGCCAGAAAAAAAAAAAAAGGGTTGAGCAAGTGTACTGCCAGTCATACATAAATCTTCTAAATTAAGAAGCTGTAGCTTCAATCCTCAATAAGTCACTGCAGAATACTAAGTTTAGTGTAACTATCTGTGGAGCTTCACCTTCCTCCTCTTTTTTTAAAGAAAATTCCCTACTTTAAAACCTTTAAACTTTAAAAGCCCATTTTGACCGGGGCAGGAGGTAAAAGGGAACAGATAACTTGTCTGAAACAACGTAAGAGAGGGCCCTAGTGATCTATAAAGGTGAGCTGTCTGAAACTTGTCTCGTAATACACACAAGCCACTTTCTATTCTGAGATTGGGAAATAGCTCTTGCCTGTTTTGACAGAGTCCATACTGCAGGTGTTTAAGTGGATTTCCCCTCCCCCCGCCCCTTTTTTTAACTTCCAATATAAAGCAGAAATTTCATTTCAGCTGTGTTTGCATCATTAGCTTGCTGGCAATCATATAAGCCTAAATTATCCAGGCAAGCAGTTTCATTTATTGAGACCTCTTGCCGGAAAAGAGCAGCAATCAAATCAGTCAGCCCAAATTATCTTTGACATTAACAAAGGGCTCTAGGATCATTGTAAGAAATTACTTTCTTCTATTACCAAGCTGATTACATTGGAGATGCCTCTGCAACATCACAGCACAAAACCTAGTTTAAAATAAAAATGTTTATAAGAGCATGCAATTTTCACTGCCATTGCTTGTTATATTTGATGTTTTATTAAAGCATGCTAAATACATTATACATGAATGTGTATGTGCACACACATGTGTATAAAAACAGTAATAGCTTATAGTTACTTCTGCTAAGCAGCGTTGTGAAACAGTAAAGGCAAACAGCCAGACCCCAGTCCAGATCCCTCTGCAGAGCCCTCCT
>NW_010544314.1:0-3770 GCF_000687285.1 Phaethon lepturus | reverse complement strand
GCCCCCCGATACCAAACCTTGCCACGCAAACCCCGTGCAGCGGTGCTGAAGGGCGTAAAGAAACAGAGGGAAATTACAGACAGGTTTACCACAGCAACTAAGAAGTCAAATCTGAACTTCCAACTTGGTGTGTAAAAATAAGAATTAGAGCATGTTACAATGGGCAGAAAAGGAAGAAAATAGAATTTCTCTAGAAAGCAAGCAATTTAACCATCACATGTAGAGGAGTAAAATTGCACACTTTAATGGAGAACAGAAAGCATAGAGAGAATATAAAATGGGGGATGAAAATGATATTAGATAAATGAGAAAAATTGGAGAATTCCCACTCATTGCAACTTTATTAACACAACTAAAATTTAAGACAAAAACAGAATATATTTTTGACAGCTGGGATCCAGGTTATTAAAACATTCATAAATAAACTGAAATATTTTATTTCTTATCCTGTAAAAGAGATTAACATAGTATAAATTTATACTCTTTGTGTACATATATGTATGTATATATAATATATGCACATAATTAATAAAAGTGTCAGTGGACCACTATGAATATAATCATTATGTCATTTTATGTGCTAAAGAAAAAGACATGATACAGATTTCTCGGCTACACCAGAATGGATGAGCCAACAGCATTTTTCTCCAAAGAAGTGCCACACAGGGCATTAGACGCTGCAGAAAATGGGTTTCGTGAGAACTGCAGACAAGACAAGCATTGCGCTTCTGCAAGGGCCGTTTGCGACTTAATTACCTGCAAGAGCCGTTGGAGATCAGAGTTTCCTAAAACAACTGAAGAGGAAACATGTAGTGACTTTACTACCTAAACCTCTCATCGTTCTTGTTTAAAAAGACAACTGAGAAATAAGGACGACAGGTAAGTTCTGAAAATGTCATGTGACAACTTTCTTTTCATCTTGGTTTCCCTCCCCACCAGCCTCATTTCTCCCTTTCAAGGGTCTGGGGGAGTACTGGGATCCTCGATACATTTAGGAAGGACTGTTTAAAGGATGTTATAAATGCAGTTCCTGACAGATTAAGTTAGTCAAGAGTTGCAAGAAAGGTGGATCCTTTAGAAAGCCATAAATGAACAAATCACAGAATCATAGAATAATAGAATAGTTTGGGTTGGAAGGGACCTTTAAAGGTCATCTAGTTCAACCCCTGTGCCATGAACAGGAACATCTTCAATGAGATCAGGTTGCTCAGAGCCCCGTCCAACCTGACCTGGAATGTTGCCAGGGATGGGCCATCTACCACCTCTCTGGGCAACCTGGGCCAGTGGTTCACCACCCTCATTGTGAAAAATGTCTTCCTTATATCTAGTCTAAATTTGCCCTCTTTTAGTTTAAAACCATTACCCCTTGTCCTATCACAACAGGCCCTGCTAAGAAGTTTGTCCCCATCTTTCTTATAAGACCCCTTTAAGTACTGGGAGGCTGCAAGAAGGTCTCTCCGGAGCCTTCTCTTCTCCAGGCTGAGCAGCCCCAACTCTCTCAGCCTGTTCTCATAAGAGAGCTGTTCCATCCCTCTGAGCATTTTTGTGGCCCTCCTCTGCACCCGCTCCAACAGGTCCATGTCTTTCTGAAGGCTCCAGCACTAGACACAGGACTCCAGGTGGGTTCTCAGCAGAGCACAGGAGAGGGGCAGAATCATCTCCCTTGACCTGCTGGCCACGCTGCTTTGGATGCAGCCCAGGAGACAGCTGGCCTTCTGGGCTGCGAATGCACATTGCCAGCTCACATCCAGCTTTTCATCCACCAGTACCCCCAAGTACTTCTCAGCAGGGTTTCTCTCAAACCTTTCATCCCCCAGCCTGTACTAATACTGGGGGTTGCCCTGACCCTTGTTGAACCTCATGAGGTTCACACAGGCCCATTCCTTGCCCCTGTCCAGGTCCCTCTGGATGGCATCGTGTCCCTTAGGCATTGTCAACTGCACCACTCAGCTTGGTGTCATCTGCAAACTTGCTGAGGGTGCACTCGATCCCATTGTCTGTGTCATTGATGATGAAGTTATTAAACCGTATAATCATTAACTGCAGTGTTACACAAACACCGCCTCCAAATTGCCCATAGCACCCTCCTACAGCATTCAGAATCTGAAGAGCTCTGTACTCAGATTGCCTTTGTACTCCAGCATTATATGGTACAGGCTTTACAAGCAATATATTCCAGGTCTTTCATATTTCCATCATTCAGGTTACCTCATTGCCCATAGGAGCTATTAGTTGATCAGATCTACTCTATAACACCCTGTGGGCAAAAGAAGCAGATCTATATTTTCAAGAAGTCTTCAGGGAACACTAAATTTACAAGCAAGAAATAGGTTTGGCAGAGACACCTTTAACGGTAAGATGTCCCATCTTCTAAGACAAAAGTGGCAAAGCAGCTCGAGAGATGGAGCAGTAGAGGAATGGTGTCTGTCAGATCCAGACTTATCCTAGAGTTAGAATGTGTGCAGAGGTACCAATATTTCACAGGCAAAAAGTTTTGGAAATTAAAATAAATCAAAGCTCGGGCAAACCAAAAGAGCAAAACAGGCATTAATAATAGAATAGGAAATAATTAGCAAAAGAGGCATTGGATGGTAGCCAGGATATATAAGAAAAGAATAAATGTTACCATTTCCTTAATTAAGACTGTTGAAGGGCAACACTGTAAGTGACTCAGAAGAAACAGCTGCGTAGAAGTTTACAGGTGCTTGTGACTTAAACTACAGGGTTTCTTAATGGGCAATTATATAATTCCAGGCTTATTTTAAGGCTTGACCTTTCTCTGTTATAAATAAAGAACTCCTGAAGGGCACCTTATAAAGGCGTAGGCAGGTACTAAACGAGATCAAATTTATAAGTCCATCCTGGCAAGCTGATTTGGATGCGCGGTACTGTTTGCAGCAGGTGCCCGGACACGCTGAGGGACTTCCAAGCCTCACCAGCCGAGCGACCTGTATCAGGATGCAGAATAACAGAGATCCTGCTGGTCCCACCCGTTGCCAGACAGAGTAATGCCGCCGGCGCGGCGTCACACAGCTCACGGACGCCGTCTCTCCCTGGCGCTGGTCAGACCCATCTCTTGTTGTGGCTTGTAGAGCTCCAGCTGAAGCTCTGCCTAAACCTCCCACTTCTCTCCAACCTGCTGGCCTGTTCACGGAGACAGAGCGGAAGCGATTTGCTTGTTCAAACACCGTGGCTGAAATTCCTGAATCAGCCTTTAGAGGACAGCGGAGAATTGCAAATGACACATTTTCAGCTCTGGCCTCATAGTCTGGGATCCTCAGGGGGGGTTTAAACGAATTATGAGTTCTGATTCAAAGTGCAGCAAAGTGTAACATCTGTATTTATGTGTGCCGTTTATATACTATGGCTTTCTAAGATAAGGTTGGGGCTCATAACAGGCATATATTTTTAAGTATATTCTAGCATTTTCTATCATTAAGAATTCCAGTTTCCACCTCGCTGAACCAACTGCTGCATCATCAAAAGGAGCTCGGTGCTTCATGTTCAGGTCTAATGGAAAAGAGAACAGTGTCCCCAGATAAAAATGCTGGTCACCATTGTTGGGGGTGTAGTGATCCTGGGCTTTGCCACAGGGACTTTAAATCTGTGAGAAATTTGCCGTCTGGGTCCAAGTATTGCACTTCCTCCCTGGGAAAAGTTGGGCCAAAATTTTTAAGAGCTGTTAGCAATAACTAGATTGTAGTTGGATTTTGCTCTAAATTGGTAGAAGCTGGTTGGATCAGCAGCAGTGACTGCCCTAGCTGGCAGAC
>NW_010544313.1:2384-21671 GCF_000687285.1 Phaethon lepturus | reverse complement strand
GCCCCGGCTCCGTGTGGAGCCCCTGCAGCCACGGAGCCCATCATCTGGTGTGGGGTGGTGCGGCGCCGGGCTTGGGGTTTATTTTTTGGAGCGTGTTGAGAGAAGGTCTGTAACCTTTTTTGCCTGGTTGCCTAAGCTGGGCAAGTCAGTTTCTAGACCATTTTTCACTTTTTTCCATCTTTAAAATGTTACCTCCACTCAGGCTTTTTTTTTCTGATGGAAACGGCTGTTGTCAGCAAAATGTGTTGGAGTAGCAAGCGTCTCTCCATTGACAGCATGAACTGTCATCAGAGCCTGATATAGCTGGGGTTTTTTTGGGGGTGCCCCACAATGAATTTTATCTTAGGCCTTACAGGTCTTCTACAGGAAGAAATAGTTGTTTTGGCCACAAGTATTTTATATTATGGCTTCCCAAAGCTATTCCCAGTGCGTAATTCTGTAGCGAGCGCTTTTTATCTTTTCTATCACTGCAAAAATACGGTCAGGTGAAAACTCTGTTCCCTTTTTCCTTGGACGTGGAGGCGTGCGGCGAGTGAGGGTGGCGGCAGAGGGGAGATGTACGTCGTGCCGGAGTCGCGCGGAAGTCCTTCCCTTACCGTTACGCGGCTCGACGCAGAGACGCTTGTGTTTCAGCGTGCTTACCTATTCTTTATAGAACCCGGCTGGTAAGCCTTGTTCGCATGTGGCGCCCGGCAACTGCCACACTACGCTTTTCGTTTGCTTGCACGTTGGTAGAATTTTCCATCTACACTTGCTCCTTAAAAATGCCTCTTCTTTGAGGAGCTGGTTTGGCTAGTAAAAGAGCCCAAAGTGCTGGGGCTGTTTGCAGCTTTTCTGGAGGAAAGGAGCATATGTGCTCTGATTAGGGGTTAAATGCAAATTCTCCCTGGGTGAATTAAGGTCTGATTTCAAATGAAACCTAAAAAATAAAGCTTGCAACATGTAGTTTAATAATTTATGGAGTTAGTCTTGACTTTTGGTCAAATGTCTTTGTGGCTTAAATAGCTTTGCTGCCAACTAAATGTATCAGTGCTGCAGAGAAGACCTAGATGAGGTTTTTGGGGTGGTTTTGATACCAAAATGACAACCCTAGATGACATTTTGGAGAACGTTGGAGAATTTGACAGGTTTCAGAAGCAAATCTTCTTTGTCCTGTGCTTGCTTTCTGCTGCTTTCACCCCGGTGTATGTGGGTGTCGTCTTCTTTGGGTTCACCCCCGAGCATCGCTGCTTCAGTCCCGGGGTGGCTGAGCTGAGCCAGCGCTGTGGCTGGAGCGTGGGGGAGCAGCTGAATCACACAGTTCCCGAGTGGGGTGGCCATGGCCATGGGGCCAGTTTCAGCAGCCGCTGCAGGAGGTACGAGGTGGACTGGAACACGACGGGCGTCAGCTGCACCGACCCCCTTGGCAGCCTCGTGGGCAACCAGAGCACCATCCCCCTCGGTCCCTGCCGGGACGGCTGGGTCTACGACTCCCCGGGAACCTCTCTCGTGACTGAGGTAAAAATAAATAACCCCCTTCCCTTGCCCCCTCAGTTACAGGCGAGCGAGGGACGTGGGAGAGGGCTGGTGTAGCTTAGGCTGTGTTAAAACGACGCCTGCTTACCTGGACGAGGGGATCCTCTTGCAGCGAACTTGTGCCGGGCGTTTTGCAGGTTGTCTTCCCTCTGTCCTGGCTGTGAAGCATTGCCTTGGCTGCTCAGGGGGCTTATATCTCCAGCTGGGGAGCAAAGCCCATTTCAGCAAATAAATCCCTAGGTAGATAAAGTCCAGTTCTGAATGAAACTCCTGTCACATGAGAGGTCCGATTGGTGGACGTGTGTAAACAGCGGCTGGGAGGCATCAGCGGCGCGCAGCGCTGCAAACACCACCAGCAGATCCCCGAGCGGGCGCGCTGCACGGACCTCCCCATCTTCCCGGGATCCCTGCCCAGATGTGAAGGTCTTGATTTCTTTTCTTTTCCTTTCTTTTCCTTTTTTTTTTTTTCTTTAAATTTGTTTCAAATACGTTTGAATGACTATGGGTGAGGGAAAAGGTAATCACTTCCTATAGTTAAACAGTTTAATTCAGGAATAAATTGCAGGAAATCTGATGGCTGTTTTGTGTTCTCAGAAGATGTGTGAATAAACTGAAAACGGTATTTAAGCTGCTTGGGGTACTTGAGGGTTTTAGGTGCTTTAACTTTAAAAACAAACCAATATCTGGGATGACAAACTTGATTTTGTCATAGAGAGTTCCTCTAAATTTTTACAGGTGATGGAAGTCAGGATTCTTTCCCCCCTACCTAACACAAACACAGGAGCAGGTAAATTCTGTGCTCTAGCAACTTCAGCGTTTGTGGTTTTGTAAGAGGTTGGAGCTAGATTTTAGGTGGTGTACTGTGAGCGTACTTCTTTCAGCAAAGCATGGACTGTGTGACGTTCAAGTGAGGAAGTGAGACACCCCAAATGGAGGGTGACCCAGGATTTCTACAAAGCAGCAGCGCAGCAGGCACATCTTGCTGCAAAAGGCTCGAGCAGATGCCGTGGCCCAGATGCCCCCACCATTATCTCTTCAGATCGTGGGAAGCTGAAAACTTGCAGTCTGTGTGGATTCATGCGGTCACGCTTTCACATCGGTCATCTTCCCTTGTCTTCCGAAGGCGGTGCGAGGCCAGACCCATGGGCTGCTTCCTTCCCAGGGTAACCAGAAACGTCACACGCGCCTCTGTGCACTTTGGCAATGCGTTTTGCTTCTGGATGTGAAGCACCTTTGCTTCCGTGAAGGCTCTCGGGCTCTGTTTTGTTGTCCCTGGCTCTGGCAGCTAAGCAAGGGAAAGAATAGTGTGGAGTAAAGCACGTTACTTTTCTCAAAGGAAAAATTTACGCGTGGAAGAATATCCTCACGGGAAGCCCGACAGAGCATCAGGAGGAGTATCTGGTTTTATGTTGATTAAAGATGCATAGCTTTAAATAAACCCATCCACCAGTAGGATGGGAAGGGATTCTCAGTCATGCTAGGACAGCTTTTTTGAAATAACTTATTCTCCAATAGCTTTTACATATTTCTACTTAAGTAAGAGAAGAGAACTAAGGGCAGATGGCAAATATATGTGCACACCCATGTGGCCCTGGACACAAAATACCTGGTCTCCAGACATGTTAGGCTGTAGGACTATTTAGTTGAGCAAAAGGCCAGAGCAGAAAGAAGATTCTGCAGCCACAGGCGCAGATGCAGATACCTCTTCCCACCCTCCTTTCAGGAGCTGGTGTTCCACGGGAATTGGGATGAGGCAGAATTCTGTGAGCATCTAGGATACCTTTAGTGAAGGCATCACCCTTAGTCCTGAGGTGTCTGCAGGGACTACTGTGGCATGTGAGGGTGTGCAACAACCAGAACTGCTTAGAAATGCTCCCCATCAGCCACAAAAAAAGCTGTTTGTAAAGCCCAGGGTGATCAGCATGTCCATGCTGATTTGATCAACAAGGCCTAACACAAACTAGGGTTCTAATCTGGACAAGTAATAACTCAGTTATGTTCTTTCTAGTAATAAGAGATGAGACATGAATGGGAAATAGCCAGGAACCTGCTCAAGGGCGTGATCCCGTTTTTAATGTTGGACCCTTAATTAAGTCAGTAGGGTTTCTGGGTGCTGATAAAACAATCTTTGACCTAGAAACAAATTTAAATCTTTAACTGAGGCAAAGGAAACTTGTGGATGTGAGCCAGCCCCTCTTTTCACTCTGCTTCTAACTGTGTTTGCTCCTTTAGTTTAACCTGGTGTGTGAGGACTCCTGGAAGCTGGACCTCTTTCAGTCTTCTGTGAATGCTGGGTTTTTTATTGGCTCCATAAACATTGGCTACATAGCAGACAGGTATGTGTGGGCTGACAGTAAAACCCTCTGACCTCCCTTATCCGTGTTCAGCAGCTAACCTTAGATAAAGACAGGGAAAGGTTGTGCAACTGCTATCATCTCTGCTCTTCTCAAAATAAGGTCAACCACCTGGACATGCAGTCACGGCATGAGGAGCAAGTACTCTGTCTCTTAGGTCACACCTGGTGGCTTGCACAAATCTTCTGCTCAGCGAGTCCTGCAGAGCCCACAAAGCTCTTTTAGGACCGTACACCCCAGACTCCCTACCGTGCTGCACCAGAGCCCTGGGGCGTTAGCCCAAGCCAGGAAACGCTGGTTTGGAGCCCCAACTTGAGTTGTCACACTCTGTGTTGCTGCAGCTTCGAAACGTCTTGCTTCCTTTGGAGAAACTTTGGAAGAGTAGATGCAGAGGTGGCCAGCTAGGTACAGCAGCAGTCACTGTGAAAAAGCAGAAATCCTTCTGTCCCGGCATCTATAGCTCCCTGGTCAGAGCCAGCAGAGACACCTGCCCCAGCCCAGGCAGCTGGGTTAAAAGGGAACAAATGTCAGTATTTGAAGGCCCTTTTTCCCCTTGTTCCCCTCCTGCCCAGGACTGTTAGTACAGCAGGCTCTGAGTTGCTCCAGCTGTGAAATGCAGCCCACTCACAACAAGAGCCGTACAAATTAGATTTTTGGAGATCAAGATTGTGGTATATAAATCTGGTGCACACAGACATTTCAGAAACACAATATTAACCCATACTTATGTTTCACCCCCATCATAAAAAAACAGATTACTCAGCTGCCCGTTCTGAAATTTAAGGATAACAGTCACGGTCCAAATACATGTAAATACAGGACTATTGTTCTTTAACTTGGGAAACTTTTCTTTTTCCTGAAAGCCTTTGTGGAATTGCAGAGCAATTGGCACAGTAATTTAGAAAAAATAGGATAGAAAAGGAGATAAGTGAGTAATGGGCTAAGAATAAAAATCAGTATGTACCTATCCCTTGTACAGCAAAGTTGGATTTGTTGGTGTTTCGGTTTTTTTCCTCTCCAAAGATACACAAAGTCCTTACTAATTTAAAATGCCGTTGTTTTCATGACTAGTGTTTTGCTTTACACGTATTATCTTCCAATCCAGGTTTGGCCGTAAATTTTGCATCTTAAATACAATTCTTGCAAATGTTGTCTGCGGAATCCTTCTGGTCTTTCTGCCCACCTACCTGTGGATAGTCATCCTCCGGTTCTTGCAAGGGCTGGTCAGCAAGGGCTGCTGGACCGCAGGCTACATCCTGGGTGAGTTCAGACCTTTTTCCAGGAGCAAGACTGGCTGCAGAAGATGAAGAAAAAGCCCAACCAAAAATCCCTGGACAAAAGCCGCTTAAAAAATGCCGCCCATGGTGTTTTATCGCGGAGTTTTCTCCCTCTTTGACTTCTCAGGATTTTTTCAAGCGCTGTCGTTAGGGAGAAGCAACAGTAGCCTTCAAAGCTCAAGCAAGCAGTGGTATATCAGGACTGTTAAGACAGCCTTTCCCCTCTGTTGCAGCTCCCCTTTTGCAGATCTGGGCCCCCACGCTCCTCTCCCTCCCTCGGGCATCTGCTGGGGAAGGCGACGGTCCCAGGGCAGACCGCCGCCGCGGACAGGCTGATGACGGAGGAGGCCATTAAAGAAGCAGGCAGAGGGTGTGGAAAGTTGGAGGCATTTTTATGACACAAAGAGCATTAAAAGGCAAATGGAGCCTTTACAGCCCCAAAATAACCGAAGAACAGCACGTACTTGCTGAGAAAGAGACAAGCTGTTTGGGTGTCTGTGCATTTGTCTGAGCAGAGGCCAACCTGGGGAACGGCAAAGCAACGCGAGGAGCCAGGCTGTGCCGGTGCCGCTCCAGCTTGCGCCGGCCGTGCCTGGTGGTGAAGCACGGCTGCATGGCAGCAGGGTTGGGGCTGCTTTCTGGTGCTTGGTAGAGCTGCCTGGGACTTCTGGAGTTCAGAAGTGTTCAAGAAACGTGTGGATGTGGCACTTCAGGACATGGTTTAGGGGACATGGTGGCGCTGGATTAATGGTTGGACTTGATGATCTTGAAGGTCCTTTCCAACCTAGTGATTCTGTGATTCTCTGACTTCTTGGTGTGGAGTTTGGGCTCTTGTCAAAAATACCCAACGCCAAGCAATCACCAAAACAGCAAATTAAATATTTTGAGTGCTGCCCAATAGAGCCTTATCTGGATTAGGATGTCAGGTGGCTCTGTTGAATAGCTCTGAGTGATCTAGTTCATTGTGATAGTGGAAAAAATGTAAATATCAACACTCTAGATGTCTATTAAGTCTTTTAGCAGGGACATCTTGCTAATGCAGTTATCCGGATGTCTGATATAAATAAAAAAAACCCCCATGTAGCCCACGGTCCAGACCGTCTTCTGCCAAGACATGATTGTTCCTTCTTGTGCACATTATAGATGTTTGCTTGGCCTTTTAAATCTTTTCCTAGCACAAATGAAATCTTTATCACTTCTTCTGGGGAACTTTATGCCATTTGAGAGCATAAGATCCCTATCAGGACAATGACTTGCCCTATCCTGGTATTTGCCAGCAGTTACACCTTGCTACTTCTGGATTCTCCTTGAAATGCTCTCATGAGAGAGAAATCACCCAGAATCTGCCCCAAAGCCCCTTTAAACTTGCTTCCTCTCCCTAAGGGTGACCAATACCGAATGTCCAGGGAAAGGTACAAGGACCCTGGGTCCTTGTGACAACAAGGACAACCTTGTTGTCATACCCTCCTGGAACACTTGTCTACTCTTCAGCTGCTTTTGGCTCAGTCCTACTGAGCCCAAGGAGATGTCTTTGTGTCAGTGCATGATTTGGCCAAGCAGGGGTAGTTAATCCGCAGCTCCAAAACACAGCACTTCCTTCAGTTGCTAAAGAACTGCTTTCTGTTCTTTTTCTAATTTGTTTGCGTTCTTGAAATCACACAACTGGATGCAAAATTTTGCATGTGCTTGCGCCTGCCTGCTGGAATAGTTACTTTTAGGTCTGTATCAACAAGACCTGTGGGTCTATCCTGTGATGTGCAGTTGCAAAGTGCAGGATGAGTCAGGAAGCTGTATGCCGTCCTGTGGTGCAAGCATTTCTTACATACTTGGAGTGAGATGCAGGCTGAAAGCCTGCACTTAGAAAACAAAATATGATGTTTTGTTATTGGGTTGGAGACATTATGTAGGTTGGTGTTAGATTTTACCACAAAAATCCATCTGTGCACTTTGAGGAATGTGTGATTTTGAAATCAGAGATTTCCGTGACAGAGGACAGTACTGGACGCCTTAGGCCAGTGTAAGAGCAGGAGCAGTGTTTTCTTCTCTGCTGAGAGTTTGGGTGAAAAAGCAAACCTTTGGGAGAAAAGCAAACCTTCCTCTGCCAGCACCAGGGATTTTTGCCTGAAGGCTTTATGCCAGGAAGCCCAGGATTACCAAGATGGTTTCTTCAGGGTGTTAACACAGCACTGGTCTTCCAGTGTCCCCACAGAGCACGTTACTGGTGTGCTGAGCAGTCATGGCTGAGCTGTCATTCACCCGCCTCTGTGCGTGTTTGCAGTGACGGAAGTCGTCGGTCCGAAGTACCGGAGGACGGTGGGCATCCTCTACCAGACGGCCTTCTCCGTTGGGCTCCTGGTCTTTGATGCCATCGCTTACGCCATCCCTCACTGGCGGTGGCTGCAGCTCACCGTCACCCTGCCGAGCTGCTTCTTCCTGTTCTACTACTGGTAAATGGGCTTTCGTTGTACCCCTGCCCCCCTCTGCCCCCGAAACCCAGCTTCTTGTGTCTGCTAGGTCTTGATACTGAGGGAGACTTTGGTTGTGTGTGCCTCTTAGTGCAAAGAGGCGGTACACAACAAAAAGGACAGGGAAATAGGACCCCCCAGCAGCTGAGACTTCATTGCATCTCAGCTTTGAAACACTGGAGGAGAGCGGTTTAATAACATATATTATCTTCATTAAGAATTTCATAAAGGAAAAGAAATGCCTTGACATAATTTAGTGTTTTCCAAGACTGAAAAGATGGTGATTGAGAGATCGTCGAATGCTAACATAACTGTAACAGGTTGTTTACATGTTCTTTTAAGGAAAAAACGTTGCAGCTTTTTGTGGTCCAACCAAGAAGGCATGTGGGTTCACCTTTGTTTTGGATTCTCTCCTCTCTTTTTGATTGGTATTTTTCAGTTTGAGTGCTTTGATTTGAGAATGGGTATGGAGGAATTACTGTCTGGATGAGTCAAGAGGTTAGGAATAGTAGAAAGAGATTTGTTGTCTGTCTTTTTCCATACTTGTGACTTGGTAAGCCAGTTCTAGCCTGTTTACTTCTTCTTAACCTGTGATGGCACAACTGCCAGTTTGTGGTGAACAGGCTGAATAAAATGATAGCACTACTCTCACCGAAAGCCCTTCCCTGATTTATCTTTAGCAAACTCGCCTCTCACTAAAGCCACTACCCACAACTGCTCCTCTTCCCTTTTCAGCAATGGAATATACTACTTTTTGGGGCAAGGGGAGAAACACATAAAAAGACCCAAACAAACAAAAAACAAAGGAAAAAACCCACCTGCCTCTATTCAACCAAAGCCTTCTCTCCACAGTTTCCAAACATGGGAGTGCTGTGTGTGCTTTATGTTTTGGTATATAATAGCATTCCACTCGCATTGTAGGTGCCTCCCAGAGTCTCCCAGGTGGCTGATCTCTCAAGGAAAAAATGACAAAGCTATGAAAATTGTCAGTGACATGGCTAAAAAAAATCGGAAAAAGATGCCTTCCCATTTTGAGGTGAGTTTAGGGTTTGCTTATGCACGTAAGCATCATGATAGTCCCTTCCATCAGTTCGTCCCAGCAGAAGCTTACTGTACTTTGTACTGGCTCTTCTGCAGGATATTAAATTTGAGGAGGAAGATTGTGAAAAGCAGCGTCCTTCATTCATTGACCTTGTAAGGACACCACAGATGAGAAAAAACACATTCATTTTGATGTACAACTGGTAAGAAGACAATGTTGGAGAGCTGTTTTTGAAGCTGTGGTTATGAAGGCTCCAGCAGGACGCAGACCTTGGTCCTCCGACTGACTAATGAAGCCAGGATGCTCTTCTCTGTCTAGGTTTACGAGCTCCGTCCTCTACCAGGGTCTCATCATGCACATGGGAGTAGCCGCTGGGAACATGTATCTGGATTTCCTCTATTCTGCGCTTGTTGAGTTCCCAGCCGCCTTCATCATCATCGTCACCATCGACCGCGTCGGGCGACGCTACCCCTGGGCTGCAGCGAACCTGGTGGCTGGGGCCGCCTGCCTTGTCACAGCCCTGATCCCGGAGGGTGAGTCGCCTGCGTGGGGCCATAGGGTGGCTTCCCAGCCTGGCATTGCCCCCGGGAGCAGCGCCCACCTCTCCTTCCCTCTCCCAGCCCCGCAGGTCCGCAAACCCCCGCCCGCCGCCGGGCGCTGCCTCCCTGGCTTCTCGTAGCGCTCCTGGTGCTGCAGAAGCGAAATGAGGTTTATTTCTAGCACTGCTAATGGTCAATCTCAAAGCACCTGGGCCCCCCGTGCTGCTGTGGCAGGGTCCCCGCGCCACAGCTCGTGCGGGGCTGGCTGTTCCCCTTCCCTCGTTCACAGAGGTGAAACAAGGCCCCTTAAAAGCATCAGGTGATACGGGACCAGAGCTCCCCCCTACAATAGCACTGGTCTATTAACTGACTCCCGCTAAACCGCTGGGATACTTTTCAACGTGTCGAACGCATTTTCTCTGCAGACATACATTGGCTAAAAGTGATGGCTGCTTGCATCGGGAGGATGGGAATCACAACGGCTTTTGAAATGGTTTGCTTTGTAAACACAGAACTGTATCCAACATACATCAGGTAGGTGCATCCCCCTCCCCGTCAGCATTTGTCCTGGAAACAAATAGTTGAGGCCGATGTCTATGTTCCGTTTTTTGCTAAACTAAGTTATCCTCAGATGCTTCAGAACTACACAGGTACTGCTGAATGTAAAGTAGGCAAAGCATAGTTAAAATGCTTTAAAAAGTAGATCCATGGAGACAACAAATGTGCTTTAAGGTAGATGAAAACTCCTGTGACTGAAATAAAGGGAAAACTGGAGACAACCAGGGTGGCTGAGGACTCTGAAGTCCCTTGGAAATCGCTTGGATTTGTATCTTGTTTGAAGTTAATTGGACCTGTCCAGAGCGGAGTCTGCTATGGAGGATGTGTGTTAACTCAAGCCCTTCACCTGAGGATAGATGTTTTCCCTATTTGTAAGCAGGCAGCATGGTGAATGGCTCAGAAGTAGATAAGTGCACTGCAGAAACCTGAAGCGCGGGAGTTAATTCTTCTTCGGAATTTCCTCTTTCTATGCAGTGACTGCAGGCTGTTGCCTGCAGAGAAGACGTCTGCACTGACCAGATGGATCTTACTCGTCCTTTCTTCATTGGAGAGACACTGATTATGTGAAGCTACACAACATATGAAATAACAAGACTCCATTAATGTCATTCCTCTGTCCATAATGAATACACTGGAGTTTTAAATTTTACTAATTGTGTATAGCAAACAGAAGGATCGTTTGCCACCCCTTGCACTAGGTCACCGAAGATGTACTGCAGCTCATGTACAGAGTGTCCAGAAACTCCCCTCAGATGCTTTGGGCCTGATTCTCTTCTATCTTTAACCCTGGGAGTTTGCTTACACATGTGAAAATACAGATATACTCTCCTGTTCCTATTTGCTAAGCTTTTTATTCTTGCAATACTTAGGTCTAAATAACTACTGGATGTGCCCACCAATGGAAAACTAGGTCTTTGCAAACTATTTTGGCATTTTGTGGTCTGCAGCTCTGTGCAAGGGTCAGAACTGTGATCCGTGCCCTTCCATCCACAATACTGTGATGCTAACGTGATCGCTTTGCTGTTGAACCAGGAACCTCGGGGTGATGGTCTGCTCCTCGTTGTGCGATGTTGGTGGAGTCATCGTCCCATTCATTGTCTACAGACTGGTGGAAGTCTGGCACGATCTGCCGCTGATAGTCTTCAGTAAGTGCCACCTTATCTCCTTGCCGGCTGCTCCTGGGGTGCAGCAGCAGGCCCCAAGTTTCATAGGGAGGGAAAAGCAGCTAAGGCTATTGCCCCAAATTCAGCAGAAGCCCTTTCCTATCTATAAAAGCCATAGCCTTCAGTTTATAACAACCTGGAGCTTGTTTAAACATTGATGTCTCCTTTGCACTTATTATTGTTCCTTGCATTTTAAAGGAAGCTAGAGGTGAATACAGGTTCCACAGACGGCAACGAGCTGAGAAACGTTCTAATATTTTGATGAGATTAGTATTTTGATGAATTCAAATCTGATAAATTAGTGCTCTTCTGTGAGGTATATTGTCTCAGTCCTGGAGCCCAAACCTAGAATTTCACATAATTGCCTATTTAATAACGTGGCTGTTACACTTCAGCTTTTCTGACAGTCTGTTAACTGTCTGTTCTCCAGCTATTTGGAAAGAGGTTGGTAAATAAATGCAAGAGGAGTGTTTGCAGACTAGTGAGTTGAACTCTCAGGTCAAGGTCTGCAAAACTTTTCTGAATCTTTGGATCAGCACACTATTTATAGAAAAATGTCTTGAATGGCAATATGCAGTTTTTAACAGACAGCACGTTTAGGAGGGTGCTTCGTAGATTTAAAACACCAAGCATGTACAAAGTGGGCAAAAGAAACGACCAGTGGAGAAGTTAATCACGTTGTGTAGGAGAGAACACATTGTGTATATATTTTCTAAATCTTGTTACGTAAATAGCAGAAAAATTGGATCAGTGTCCTGGCATACACTCAGACTAGAAAGGGTTCTTCCCTCTTTGCAGTTGCCTGTCCAGCCTGAGATGCCATAGTTCAGTGCATTAACTCGCAACTGAACTCGGCTCGTTGCTGTCTCCAAGCGGCTGCCACACCCTCGAGAGGCGGTATGCCAGTTTTGCATGTAGAGCCTTGACGTGCACGTCTTGTATGAAGAACAAAATAAGATGCCATTTATGAGTCCTTTGTGCCAGGGAGAAGAAAGTGGTGTATATGCTGGAAACTGGTATGTGCTAACAAGCTCTTTGTGCATCTGTTTGATTTGAAGCTGTTCTTGGTTTGATTGCGGGCGGATTGGTGTTGCTTCTGCCTGAAACTAAAGGAAGAGTTTTGCCTGAGACTGTTGAAGATGTTGAAAACTTTCACAGGTGAGTCAGGAAGATGAACTCTTAGCAGCTTTCACTTGAAATTGTTCAAAATCCCTGCTCAGAGCTCCTTGGCGAAGCTCCGATGCTTCCAAGAAGTTGCTAGTTCATTCCCAGACTAGCTGGAGAGATTTTCTTTTTACTGCTTGTCTACCTAGGCATGTGAAAACAAGCAGCATAGGCCTTTACTGGCCTGTGAATAGCTGCACCGCTCTCTCAAACCTGCTGCAACACTATTATAAATGTTATTTGTGCTTAAAAAAAAAAAAAGTAACTGGTCTTGTGAAACAGAAAAAGGGCATTCTTGATAGCAGCTATTCATACTGTGAGTGAAGCACCAATATCTACTGAGGAGCCAGAGCAAATCTAGCGGTTTTGAGGATTAGCTGCTCCTTTTCTCTGGGAAAGAGACGGGGCAAGTGAAGAACTTGAAGTTAGGTGCTCACTGAACAGCTTCATTCCTGGTTTGCTGCTCATGTCTTGTTATTCTCGCAGGCAAAGTACTCCAAAGGCCAAAAAGATCTATCTCCATGTCCAAACGTCAGAAGTAGCACATAACTGAAGAAGGCATAACTCTTTCTGGGTTGTCTGCTTTAAAGCACTAGTGTGGAAAGGCAAATTGGAATAAATACTCTCTCCTGTCTTGCTTCTTTTTGTCTCTCAATCCTTTATTTACAATGTTTGAGGGTTTCTGATGGGATTGTCCCTATTACTGCATAGCTGCTTCCCTCCCTGTACACTATAATATAAATATGTTTCAGAGCTGGGAACTTTTCATACCAGCTATGGGACCTCAACACGGGGACAGATCTCAATTTGGGGATGGTGGGGTCCATCCCAACAAAAGCTTACAAGCCTCCGTGAAGTCTTTGTTTTGCCTTATGAAGGGGTAACATAATATAACAGAGATTTACTTCTGTTATGGAGGCAAGATGACTACAAAGCTTATACAGTCTTGGTACAACTTGCAACAGATTTGCACAGATTATTTTTTTTTCTAGCCCTTAGTGTTATGGTGTTTATGTGAAACCAGGTGCCTGTACAGTAGCTCTCTTGGGGGATTTTATTAGCTATCCTCAAACTCACAAAGATGGGCATGTGGCAACTCCAGATCATGAAAAGGTGTGCATGGGAGAAAGACTCATAGTCCTTTCATAAAGCCTTGCTCATTTTTCAATGTGTAACTTTTCCTGTCTGAATATCATCTTCATAGTGGATAATCTATACTGTTTTTTTTGGTATGAAGCTGATTTCCTAAGCTTCCATAGGATTATAACTGTGTGCATGCACAGACATGCAGAATTTTATTAAAAATATTATGTTGACACTCCAGTCAGGGTGGGAAAAGTATTACAGCTGCCATGGGTCTGAGATCTCACCAGAGTCCTGCTCAGCTGGAGGCTTAGTATGGGGCTGAGGCCAGGACAGAGCTGTATCTCTACAGAAGTATTCAAAAAATGTGTAGATGTGGCACTTGGGGACATGGTTTAGTGGGCATGGTGGTGTTGGATTGATGGTTGGACTTGATGGTCTTAAAGATCTTTTCCAACCTTAATGATTCTGTGTTTGGAGCGGGCAGCCCTGCAGGGGCATCGCTTTGGAGTGAGCTGGGCTCAGGCTTAAGGACCTGCAGGACTCTGATCTGGGATTTGGCTTCAGGGAGCGCTCTTCAGGGAGCACTGGGGCAACACTGGGTCTGCCAAGAAATATCCAGCACCTTTCACAGTTTTCCTGGTCTTTCCCACTTAGCAACTGTGAGAGCCTTGAGGTTGCAGAGGAAGAGGCACAATGGTACTGCGGCTCCCCATCACCGTTGCTGTCTTGTTGGTCCCCAGCCCTGTGGGGAAACACTGGTTTTCAACAAGGATGCTGTATGCAGGGCACAAGATACTGCTGCCATGCAATGAGAGAGCTTCCAGCTGAGTGAAGTGTTGCTGGACTCTCGCAGGCAGCGTGCTATTCCCCCGGGATTGCTTCCCGGTGTGGCAGTACGGTGACCTTGCCCTTGCTTTCAACTGGCATGAGTTAATGTTCAGTCTTGCTTGTGAGGGCCTCAAAGGCAGGGAAGCATGTCCAGCAAAGCAGGTTGCTCTGAGGAGGTGAGGACAAATCTGGAGTGACATGGCTTTGACATGGCTTTGGCCCAGGCAGTTGCAAAATACTTGCTTTAGGGTCAGAGAGGAACAATCTGGTCCTGAGATGGGCAAAAGGGACAGCGGAAATGTATGTCCTGTGGAGCGGGTGTCCTGTTGTGATTGCAGAGATGTCTCTGTTCCGCAACAAAAGAAATCTGGCAGAACAGCTCTCTTTATTATAGTTCATTGATTCAAAATCTGTTGAAAACTCCATGCAGAAGGAAAATGGAGGAGGAGGCAAGAAGTCAAGCAAAGCAAATACTGGGATGAATAAATGAGTAACTACAAAATCTGACTCTCGAGACCCTTACCCATCACACTGGCATTTTTTTCCATAAGCACTGCTACTGCCCCAGGAGGAACTGCAGAGGTGGCAGGCTCCGACGTGCCTTGGCGGTCACCTACAAGTTATATCAGCATTTCCTTCTGGTGGCACCTTAATGAGCACAAGGGCAAATGTGCTTCATTGATTTCCTTGCTGTCGACCTTGTCGATTCATGTAGTACTGCCTGGAGTTGGGAAGTCAATGAAACACGTCAAATCACGTCCAGCTGCACATGGTTGCTGTCAAGGTGCAGAGAGCTTTTGTGTCCTGGGCATGTGGTAGGAGTGGATCTCTTTCAGGGTATGAGACAAGCTGTCTAACATTCTGCCTTAGATAAAACAACAGTTTGCCAGCTTCCTTCCCCATTAATAGCAGCTGAAGATTGTCTGCTCCTGGGGCTGCTGGAACACCACCAGCTTGGTGGCAGGGCTGTCCCTGCAACTTGGGAAGCAGCACTTCAGGGCCCAGCCATTGGCTGGCTCAGGTAACCCAGGGAGCACCTGGACATGGCTGTGTCGAGGTTAATGAAAGTGAGACTGGCCTTTTAAGAAGACCTTGTTCCCTGCCCAACTACTTATACTATGGTTTTAAGGACTGTGCCTAAAGTGAACATAAAAACTCCATGTTTCGGGGTACCCACCAGCTTTCCGTAACTGGGTTTTGGAAAGAACTGCTCTTCACTTTTACAAAGTTTCTGGTGTTCTCCCTGGCATTATCTGATGGACAGCCTGGCTGCAGATGTGGTCCAGGGCGACACTTTCTAGGCACTGTTCTTCTGCTGTTGTTGTCAGCACCAACATCCAAACACCACCATGCCAGCATAGCTACTCTTTGGAGACTCCAGTGCTAATTTTACCCCATCAAACATGGCTACGGGCTCTGTGGTGTATCAGAGACTCATTAAGGCTTATTGTCTGCAAGCTGTAATCTTAACATGGTGGTTTTGTCAAGGTGTTCTTGAGTGCATGAGTTGGCAGAAAATCGCATCCTACAGGCCAGTACAAAGCTCATGTAGTCTCCAGCTCTCCTGTTTATTGTGTGATCAAAATGATGCATGTGCTAGATTTTATTTGCAACTTGCTCCAATCCTATCCTTACTGTATGGCACTCTGACATCCTACATTTTGTAAATGTTTTAAAATACAAAGAATTTGGGTCTTCTTCCAGAACTGAGACTGGTCAATAGACAAACTAGACAAACCTCAATCCAGACAATATACACAAATCGATGAATATGATGTGAATCGCATTTTAAGTCCTTCCTAAGGGCTATAGAGAGGACCCTTCAAAAGCACCAGAGCAGTGATTTTTCCAGCATATTCTTGAGAGAGATCTACTTAGAAAGCCATATCCTTTTTTTTGGCTCATCTTTCCCACTCTGCGCCACCTCAGTCCTTATTCCTTGCATCTCTTTTTGGAGTTTGACCATACAAAAACCAAAACTCATTGCATTAGGAAAACAAATATGCATAAACACAAACATGAATATGCTTTAACATGCACAGTGTCCTGTTACTGTTCATGCTGCTCCCAGTGGGTGTCTGTGATGGGGCTTTCTCCCCTGCCCTGTCACTGATCCCTAATGATGTTGTAATTGCACGCAGCCCCCCACAGTCATGAGGCTTCGCTGCCTCTGACTCCTCTTCACCTTCCTTTTTGTTTTCCAGCTTGCCTAATATTCAGTTAAGTTCTGGGATGCCAAAGCTTAAAAGTCAGTGTGGGATTAGAAGTACTTATTTTTTGTACTTGTTTCTCTGGAAGAAGAGTAAACTGTGAGGGAAGAGGGGCTTCTGGATGCCTCGGGCTCTCGAAGTGGGCTTTGCAGTGGCAGTGCTTGCTGCTGGGCAGCAGGACCCGTCTCTCAAAGATGGCCTGCTGGGCTTCAGGAGCTATAGACTGACCAACGGTACCAAGATTTTAAGGGGTGTAGGTGATATTGTGACAGTAAGTCAGTTACTGTCTACATGCTTGCTTTCATGCAGAATCAGGTGTAGCTTGGAGAGGGTGAGTTGGGCTCATGAATACACTCTCCCTCACTACAAAAATGAGCTCTGAGTGAGCTGTCCAAAGAGATTTTTAGTTTTATAACAAGCAGAAGAAAGTGTTTCTTCATGAATTTCCCACTCATGCCATACAAGTTGCTGCTGCCCGATGCCCTGGGATGCCAGAAGCATGAATGATTTCAGAAGACAAATAGAAAACATCTGTGGAAGGATGGTCCACAAGCGACTGCAGCAGAAATGTGGGCAGATGATCTCTGGCTCGGGAAGTCCCCAAGCTGCAAACTGCTGGCAGCTGGGATAGTGCAATGGGGAAAAGACCATTGCGTTGGCCTGGCTCGTCCCCTGCACGTGGGGTCAAGGGCTGGCCTTGCTATGGCTGCTCTGCTGGCCCCCTTCTGTGTCCCTGCCCCAACAAAGGCAGGTCTGGGGCAAAATGGGTCCATGAGGTACAGGTGCGCATCCAAAGAAGGGCAACAAAGCTGGTGAGGGCTCTGGAGCACAAGTCTTACACGGACCTGGGAGTGAACTGGGGTTGTTCAGTCTGGAGAAGAGGAGGCTGAGGGGAGACCTTGTCACTCTCTACAACTACCTGAAAGGGGGTTGTGGCGAGGTCAGTGTCGGTCTCTTCTCCCAAGTAACAAGTGATAGAATGAGAGGAAATGGCCTCAAGTTGCACCAGGGGACGTTTAGATTGGATATTGGGAAAAATTTCTTCACCGAGAGGGTTGTCAAGCATTGGAACAGGCTGCCCGGGGAGGTGGTTGAGTCACCGTCCCTGGAGGTATTTAAAAGATGTGTAGATGTGGTGCTTCGGGACATGGTTTAGTGGTGGACTTGGCAGCATTAGGTTAACGGTTGGACTCGATGATCTTAAAGGTCTTTTCCAACCTAAACGATTCTGTGATTCTTACTTGGGGGCAGGTTCGGAAGTCAGAACATGGAGATAAATTGTTTTTTCTTTGCTTCTCTCTTGCCTGCAGAAGGAAAGAGGAAAAGGCAGATGATGCTCCCGGTGGCTAACAGTATGATACACCAAATAATCCATATGTTTACATTCATTGAAAACTAGATTTAATGGATGTCTCATCACTGGCAATTTTTCAAATGAGGTTAGATTATTTTGAGAAGCAGCAGAATAAGGAGTAAATTGGAGACTTTCTGTGGCCTTGTTGCAGCTGCACCGCTGTCTGGAAATCTATCACAACGGTAGTGTTAGTAACTTTAACTCTGGCATTTCCTACTGTAAAAACTGTTATTCTAGGTGGTTTACTAAAGTAACGTCTGAGTGTGTGGTTGCATGTACGGATTTCCTAACTTTTCCCTAACAACCTTTCCATGCTCTACCCTGTTCTACATTGCCACCCTTTTCTGGCCGGGCTGGGTCCTTTCCTCCCACACCCAATTTTTTACCAGGCTTAACTTGGTAAAAAAAAGTGGTCTTTTGGCTCTGCATCAGCTTCGGTAAATCCAAGTGTCTCCTTCAGTGTCTGTGGAGCTCTACCCTCACCCTGGGAGCTGCTCCAGCAGGTGTGAGTCATGCCAGAAGGAGAAAGCACTGAAACCACAGGACGTTCCCTACATTGCTTCCCAAATTTAAAACTACACTTCAGCCAGCTTTGTCCCTGTTGGGTGTGAGCATCTCTGGGGACATCAGCAGTCTTCTCGCTGGCAGAGCTGCGTATGGGAGGTAAGACCAGAGTGGTGAGCACCCCTGGGCACACATGGGGTGCAGCTAGCAGCCACAGACACTTAGATGGGACTGCTAAGTTTTCGGGAGGATGGTGTGACCAACGGTTGTGTTCCCTGGCTTTACTTCACACAGGTATGACAGCCAGCTCGAGTAGGGTTCCATGCCATCAATCTGCTCAGCTTTTCCCAAAGAGCTGTGCCCTCGCCCCTCTGCCTCACCTTCCCTGGGCAGGTAGGATGGCTGAACAAGCCGCTGAAAACTCCTGCTGTTGTGCCAAGGTGCTCTCCTACTTGAAAGCCACCTTCGGCTGCTGGCAGCAGCCAGCTGTGGCAGGGAGGATGCATTTCCCTGTGCTGACAGACGTCTCTCAAGGCAGAGCAGCTGTACGCGCTGCCTAAGGAGCGGCTGAAGCCCAGGTCGATGCTTTTTGGATGGCCTGTGAAACCGCCCTCCACACCTTCTCTTACTGTCTGACTCCCAAGTAAGTTGTTAGTGGATTCTGATCAGATCATACAGGAGAGCCCAGAGCCTGATATTGCTACCAGAGGCGAGTTACCCACCAGCTAGCCACTGTATTTCTACGTCTGCAACAGAACCCAACAGATCTTTGGAGATGTACAATAAATGGGGTTTTTTAGCAGATTTTGCAGATGTAAAGGAGAGTTGCTGTGCTCTGCCAGAGAATGATTAGTGCCATACCTGTGCAGATTTTCAGCATCTTCAATGGTCTCAGGCAGAGTCTTTCCCTTCATCTCAGGCAGGAGCAAAACCAAGCCGCTGTCGATTAAACCAATGACAGCTGCAAGCACAGAACAAGGATCACAAAGGCAACGCAATGGTCATGCCCGAGTTTAATTCCAAGTCACTAATTAATTCTCATTGAGACACAGCTGCCCTGAAAATTGAATAAGGATTCCTCAAAGCGATAATAATGCTTGGCTTTCTATCTATGTGATTCTAATTTTTCAGAGTAATTGCTGACATACCTGAGGCCTGGAAAGTCATCCTGGGCCATAGACCCAGAGGTGGTCTGGCTCCCTTGCTTCGTGCATGCAATGCAAAGGAA
>NW_010544313.1:1955-2353 GCF_000687285.1 Phaethon lepturus | reverse complement strand
TTGATTCCTGGTGTCCAGCTGGCATGGGACTGGGGTGACAGTAGCTAGCTGTCACCCCCTCTTTTGGCTAGATTAGGACATGCACTTTCACCTTCTGATTAGTTTTAGACCCTGCTATGACCATACTCAGGGCAGATGGTGCATATGGGCACACTGATTTGAATACGTGCAGTAGCAGATATTCAAGGCAGCCCTTTTTTTGGGATAGCAGCCTTACCATTAGGGCTGACATGCTGCTTTGCCATCCTAAATTGCCATGGGATCCTTGACAGACTGGGCCCCCTGAGGTGCCAGCAAGAGGTGGAGTGTGACTTTTGCGTAGGGCGACAAGAGGCCATCCTGCTCGGACCTCAGGTCCCGTAACCACGCTGCAGGGGAGGGGGGCAGAACCCAAAGAC
>NW_010544313.1:0-1907 GCF_000687285.1 Phaethon lepturus | reverse complement strand
GAAGAAGTCAAAGCTTGAGAGAGCTGTCCCAAAAACATAGGGTCCCCTTGCCTGAAGAAAGGGCTAAGGGGTGACTTTGCTACAACTTCCAAACACCCAGATGAAACAGACTTACCAAGCTGTATCTTACACGCGTACACACGTGTATATACATCTCTCCACCTTTTTTCTTTTTTTTAAAGGCGGGAAATAGACCACCAAACTCATTCACCTAGGCTGCGGGCAGGCTGTCTGTCTCGCAGCGCTCTTACCGAAGATGACCAGGGGCAGTTCGTGCCAGAGCTCCGCTAGTCTGAACACAAGGAAGGGCGTTATGATCCCACCGAGGTCGCACATGGAGGAGCAGACGAGGACTCCCAGGTTCCTGCAAAGCACGCAGACCCGTGCAAGAGGCTGGCTCTGCCCGGGGGTGCCTCGTCCAGCTCTGCGTCCCAGCACCCCGGCGGGACCCACAAGGGCTCCGCACCCCGGCTGCCGGGACGAGCGGCTCAGCACCCTGCCCGGGGGATTTGCCGCTGATGGGGGAGGGATGGGCCATGAGCCGCAGGGAGGAAAAGGAAGATAACACCCCAGGGCTTAGGAAGGGGCTTAGGAAAGGCCTGGCCCCTATTGCGGTGGACATAATCAAAAGAGAGCACAGGCAGAGCATTCTGCTGTGGAGAAATACCGCAAGATTAAATGGGTGAGGAGGGAGAGAGTTAGACGAGGCAAGACATTAAGACTAGCCCTGCATTGGAGGAGAGATGTTAACGAGCATTTGAGTTCTCGTGGTGGAAAGGGAGCCTGGAGCGTGTCTGGGGAGGTTTCTTACCATTCCTTCAGAAACCTGCTTCCCCAGTGCTGGGCTCAGAGGTGGGGAAGGGGCTTTGGCCAGGGAAGGCGGTCGGTTACTGCTGCATCACCCAGCAGCTCTCCTCCACCTTTGCAAGGTGTGTTTTATACATGCGAACTCCTTTTCCAGGGCAGTGCCAGCGTGTGCAGCCACAGCATTGAGTTGGCCTCTTGCAGTTTCTCCCAAAGAAACACCCAGTGCTTTTACCAGCTAACAGAAGACGGTGCACTTACCTGAGAAATGTTGGATACAGCTCAGGATTTACCAAGCAAATAATTTCGTAGCACATGGTAATTCCCATCCTGCCCAAGGACGCTCCAGTCATTTTAAGCCAATAAAGAGCTGGAAAGACATTGTGCACATTGAAATACAAAACCATGTTTGTTTCTGCTCTTGACATAGAACAGCATTAAAGATTTAATTTAAGGAAACAGTAAGTTTGCTGTCATGAAGGGGCAAGAGGACAGCACATGATGGTGTTCTGTTTCACTCGATAAAAAATTTATAATGCTGTTGACTTGTGATTCAAGCAAAGAACCAAGACCTGGGACTTTGCTAGGTTGCTGTCACAGAGAGGAGAAATCAGTGGTACAAAGTAGTTTGGGTTATCCAGTGCATTAACCAAAAGCTCGTGCAAGACACCGTTTCTTGCTTGCAGTAAAACAGAAGAGAGGGATGCTGCGTTGTTTGGTAGCTGAAATCTGCTTATCAGCAAGATGCTCCGTACTTTTGCACAGAGGCTTCTGACAGCTTTCAGGCTGGGACAAGTTCGTGCTGCCTCCCTGTCTCTCCGTGTGTGCTCTACACTTGCTTTCGCACCTGGAGCTACACGTGTCTGCTGAAAATAAATCACTATCCCAGCCCTGTGTGTAGAGTCAGTCCAGGACACCTCTCTGCGCCACGTGGGCTTTTAGATCCCAAACTGGCCCTGGATCACGGCTTCAGAGGCTTCAGCTATTGGCACACTCTGAGCACTGAGTTTCTCCCTTGTTTAGCCAGCTGAGGGACGCATCAAGCCCAGGGCAGTATTTTACTGACCCATGGCTGCCGGCAAGCCCCGCGGGCAGAGCCTCTC
>NW_010544312.1:45754-48324 GCF_000687285.1 Phaethon lepturus | reverse complement strand
AACTGCTTCCTCCTGGATTATGGGGGTGTTACTGTGCTCTTCATCCCCATCAATGATGGATATCCAGATGATGGATAGTGCCAGATCGTTATCTGAATAGTATATTATATAATACCTGCTATGGATGAAAATTAAACTATTGCTGTCCTGAGAAGTTGAATCATACAGGAAGACTGTGAAGTCCAAGTAAATGGCAGATACCCACAAATAATTAGCAAAATGAAGATATTTAAAGCAAGCACTTTCAGAAAATGGTTCAAATTCTTCCCTGGCATAACTTCTTTGACATCAGTGGAATTACAGAAACAGAAGTTGGACCTTTGAGAGAGAGATATATATATATTCAGAAAACTGCAACCAGCATTGCAAATACATACTGTGCTACCTTAACTATGGTATGACATGTCAAGACCATTCTATACAGCAAAGTAGGTCACAGGGCCATGATTTTGACATTTGTCATATGCAATTGCATTTTGCAATTTCTTTAAATAACAGCTTCAAAAGTAATGAATGTATAAAATGCAGGAGTTCTTACCTGGTTTTGTGGGTGGAACATCTTTTTCATATCTGACTCCTTCATGCTCTAGATAAATGAAACAGCATAATAAAATTGCCAGAATGTTTCTAAGTTACATTTTGTATGTCTTTTTTTTTTTTTTTGAACTAAGAAGGATTGCATATACATTTTTTATGAATAAACATGCATTTTCTCTTGCTTCATGCAGTTATTTTGGAAAAAAGACACATGACTTGTTAGTAACAGATTGTACACTGTGGGATCTGCCACAAAATAGCCAAGTTCAGTATGTTCAGTAGTAATGCACTCATATAGCTACTACATAGCTACTAGCTCCACACATATAGATACTATTAATGTTATTACGAGTTAAGCATGTATGTTAAGGAAGAAGTCAGTTAATGGGGCTCTCCTGAATTTCTGAAATATAACTTGTACCTAGTCACCATTTTTGTTATTTTTGTTATATACAGTTGGTTTACCAGTTTGTTTTTTGTTATATTTTGTTCTATGAAGGAGAGTACAGAGCAAACTCGGCAAACCATTCACTTGACTTTTATGTTGTTGATTCAGCCATACTTGAGCTGAATTCACAGTCCTGAACACATCCTATTCCATATGAATAAATTATATCTAACTGTGGAAAATTAGAGAACTAGCACTACTTGGTAGGCAATGCATTTTTTAAATTTTTTTTTTTCCCCCTGCTCTGCTTTCTATTTCATAATTATTAGTGGAAAAAATGAGAATTTATGTTGGAAATGGAAAAGATGAAGTTTTAAAAGCAGGGTCTAGCACTACATAATTTATACAAAAGCCACACCTGCTTAAAAGGCATTGAAAAAATCCCACACCACAGATCTCATAGCACAGCAGCAGCTATGCCAAATGCATGCAAATAGGGGCCGCAATACATTTTAGAGCTGAGGAATCAATGCAAGCTATGTGGGCCCTGTTTCCAGCTGATGTCTCCCACAGCTAAAAAACTGTGCATCAGTTTCTTTTTGAGCAAGAAGGACACAAAGGTGGGCTGTAAAGTGGAAAATGTTGAAAATGTGAGTAGCCTCTGAAAAAACCCTTCTGCTACTTAGATGAATAATTGAACTTCTAGCAGTTGTGCTGTCAAGTGAAGATATATGATGGGAAATGCTGAGATGAAGACATGATAGGGAATTTCAAATGGGAAACAATTTTATGAGATCTAAATTAAAACTTATGTCAGTGAATAGTGGCATTTTCCCCATATCTGGCCTTTTTTTTGAGTGTGGCAGTATTTGGGGACTTCAGTGAATATTTCTTTTTTACTTTTACAGTTGCATGCTGATGGTATGAAAGATACAGAAGGTTAACAAGAAGGCTGTGTGGTAAGTTAATGTACAGACTCGTTCTTCAGTTCTTTTTGACCAAGAAAAATTCTAGATGGAGTTATACTAAAATAATATACCATTAGGAAGAAAATATGATGTTGTCTTTCTTTTCCTCTTTTTAATTCAGCAGAAGTATTTATTCAAGCCAACTAACTGTTAACAGCAATTTTTAAAAAGCTTGTCACTCCTGTATTAATTTTTTTTGTTAGGACTTGTGATATGGGAAGCATAGAATGAGTTGACTCCTGTAGTAGAAGCAATTGGTTATGTCAAATGGACTTTTAAATAGCAACGACAAGACAGCATGTTAAGTGAAAGTAATGGAAGGCATGGTGATAAAAACACTATAATTTTAAGCAAAACTGGAAATTGCTAAGGGAGAGTTTTGATATGTTAAAGTCAAAAAAGCCACACATATTTTTTACAGGAATTTTTCTGATCAATGTAGGTACCACGTACTTGCTGGCTTTGCCTGGACTACAGAAGACAAAAGAAGGTAAATTGTAATATTTAGATATAAAGAGAAAAGAGATTATATTTTTTTTTCTTTTTAACATTCAAATATTTTTATAGCAGTCAGTTCTCACTTGTTCTTAGCATCCCCCACTCATGTTAAGATGCACAGCATTCTGGCCTCTAAAATGTAGGTAGGCTCTAACATGTTTAGACCTTTGCAACTCCCA
>NW_010544312.1:36524-45723 GCF_000687285.1 Phaethon lepturus | reverse complement strand
CTGAAATAAAGCAGTATCCTGACATTTAGCACAGAAACATATTTATGTATTGCAGGACCTTTCTCCCTGTGTAACAGTGTAAATCAGAAGTAGCTCCGGACCAGTCAGCAGATGATTGGAAATTTTGGGTGGCATTAAGCTGATATGTAACATTGAGAACACATGGGTCTACACTTTTAGCCAGGAGAGCACTAGTCATCTCCAGAGGCTAATTCATATCATCATAAAATGTTTTTTAAAGAAAGATGTGAAGACTTACCCACTGTTTGAAGCTGCTTGTTTCAAGCTCAACAGGTATTAATCTGAAAACTTACAAGTTATTTCTGTAGTGGCTTATGTTAAGTTGGCCAACCTGAAATACTACATTTTCAGTTTGGTTCCAACAAACAGGAAAAAGACTTGACAAGAACATGACTTGAACAAATCTTGCAAAAAGTAGTCAAGTCACGATATTTCTCTCAGTTTTGTTTCCAATCACTGCTAAATCACAGTTTGAGCCTTCTGATTTTGCCCACAAACTAGGAGTGAAACTTAGCTGACCCTAAAAACAATATTGTGAATTTAGGTCTGAAAATCCTGTAAATTCAAAGACGTAATTTCTTCCTTCTCTAGACTTGTTTGCCTAGCAGTAATTGCTAACTCATTAAATGTGCAGGTTAGAAATGTATTGAAGTATTTTGCAATAATTTCTCCAATTCTATTAGCAGAAACATAATTTATATGGTTTTGAACAAGCTACAGCAGTTTATGATCAGAAAAAACCATTAAAAGAGTATTTTTATTGGATAAACAGAGAGCTGTAAAACATCACTTCATACTAAAATAATAGATTATCATAGGAGTTCTTGTAGAAAGCAATATAAACCCATAAGTTATATGAATGTTCACAGTTAGAGACAGAACCATACTATTGTACACAGCGTCTATTCTGTACAACATATATTCTGCTACTTCAGAGAAGAAAAGACATATATGAAATAAGAATAGAAATGAGGTAGTAACCAGCACCATTCAGATTAAAAAAAAATAGCATTTTATTTTATTGACATATTCTTCATCATCACCATCATCACCATTACCATCATATCAAATGAAAATTGGTTGTTGGCATCATTGTACAAGATTTGGCAATTTTTCATTTTTATGATTGGATCAAAACTACCCCCAGTAGAAATCAAGAGGTTGATATCCAGAAAAATCCTTCAAAACAACTTTGTGTTGAGTGTCAATGATGATAAGAATGTTCTAATACCTTGAGTGACCCTTCAGGGCTTCTGTAACTGTTAATATTGCTTGAATTTTTTAGGGTCAGCATTATTATTACAAAACCTAATCTAAACCAAGATCTAAATCATAGAAAAGACCCAAAGACTTAGCGATTAATTCCAAAAACATTTTCGCCCTGAGAAAGCTGGTTTAAGACCCATCCAAGTTCCTAATCCAGCTGGTGATTCATCCTGCATCACTCCCTACTGGGGTACTGGTATCTGTGCTGTAAATTCAGTCACTTGAAAGAGCTGAGGTTGAAAAAAACTAACAGCAATGCCTTATAAGTGTATTTGGAATAATTTCAGAGATCTGACTTACAGCTACACCCATTTCATTAGCCCAGCTCTGGGAAAGAGAATGGAACAAGCAGCCCAAGAGCTGAAATGTCTTGACCTGGTTTTGTCATCGGAAAGACTGTTCTTAGAATGGTATCTGCAACTGCCACTCTGCTGAATTTGCCTCAAGAAAGTCTTATCAATCACATATTTCAAAGTACTGTATAAAAATGATTGCAGTGCAAATGTACTACATTAGGTGAGTACTGAATAGTGTTTAACACCCCCTTCCCTCCCCTCCATAAATCAGGAGAGAATGACTTGTTCCTACCTGACTTCTCAGCGGGAGTTGTCTTTTGTTGTTTAATTTTCTCCTCTGTATTGTGAAAGCAACATTAAAATTAGAAATTCACACTGCATTAGCATAGGTGCATATAACTAGAAAAATATTTCTATATGTGATATTATACATATGGTTCACAATGACAAAATAAGTGCATGTCTTTAGCATCATTATCCCATTGTAACACTGTAAAACAGCACATATGCGTTATGAGTTCTGACTGCATGGTGAGATCATGCTCCATGGGAAAAATAAATTACTGGGCCTAATGTCTCAGCCACCAGAAAACAGCCCCATACCTGGTAGTGTCTTCCAGGCAGGCACTCGGTTGGAAACTGTATTCTAATAATACAACTGCTATAACTTGTGAACATCAACTTCCTAAGTAAGTTCAACAGTTTGGTATTATACAATGCTGAGAACTTCTGCTTACATGGACGCATCCATGTGTGTCTACACTCTGAAGGTGAGAAAGGTGTGGAGACTCCCAAGCACATGCTAACTTGCAGAGGGACATCCACACGGGATGGTGCCAGTCTGAATGCCAGTTCATATCACCTCCTACTGGACAAGCTTACCTAGACCCAGCTGGATGTATGTCAGAAAACCTTAGAAGCCCTGAGCTTCTGCTAATCTCATGAGAAAAGCTGCCCAAGTTCACGTGCTCTTGAGCTGCCTGTGGCTTTGCTGAGCACAGTTCTCAGATGATGTGGACTCAGGTTGACATCAGCCACCAGACCTGATCTGCCTCTTTTGCAAGTAGGCTGGCGGATGAAGCTTCAGGCAGAGGCACAGATGGGAATTGGGATGTTTGCTTTCAGATCTCTACTCTGTCCAGTTTGGTTGACTTGAACTTCACCCTTCCTGATTCTTTCATATATCTACTCTCATTTTCTCTCTTTTCCTGTACCTGTATTCAAACCTGCTTCCTAACCCTTACCTTTCAACATTCACATACGTCACTGTTTTCCTTTTTAAATACATTTAAGACACATTCAGAATGTATTTCCCACTCCTCTCACTGATGGAAGCAGTTTACAGCCACATGCCTCTGGCCCCTTCCTTTTCCCCAAGACATCTGCAAGGCATCAGATTGAAGCTGACAATGGCTGGGTGGAGGTCAGGTCTGACAGGGATGTCTTGTCCCCTGAAGCCATTCAACTCATCTGAGTACCAGTTGGCTAGAAACCCTCCCGGGTAGCCTGTCTGTGCATGCACAAAGCGGCTTGACTCCTCGATATCAGCAATGTTTCCAGCCTGGCAGTCAGACTTGTTCTTAAATGAGATGATGGAGGGAGGTACTGGGAAGGGGATGGGTGGCTAGAACCACCTGTGAATTATCAGATCCCTGGTTTACCCATCTGTGTACCTATGTACCCTCTAACAGTCAAACTCAAGAACTGCTGCTCTTTTGTGCGGGCTATTTCTCTGTAACCCAAATGTCCAAGTTTCGATGTTAAATCCTAATCTGCACTCTGACTAAATATGTGGATAGTACAGTGTTTAGAAGAGCAAAGTCTTGCGTTTGTTGGTGGTGGTGTCTTGTGTTGAGTTGTCTCAACATACATGACATTTCCTTTAATTTAACATGTAACTTCCAGAGGGTTTTTTTTTTTTTCCTGAGGGCAGAGAGCAGGTTTATTTTATTCTCTGTGCTAATTTCTTTTTAACTTAGCTCTCCAAGATTCCCAGAGGTGTACCCTTGGCAAAGAGTCCAAAAAAGACATTTATCATATGTCAATAAATGGAGAAACAGCCTCATTTCTTCACAGTCCATGTTTCTTATCCATAAAACAGCAGCATCCAGCAAAGCTATAATGCAAGTATGGACATGCAACATAGAGAGATTGTGGTTTGGGCTTTGTTTGTTTGGTCTCTCTCTTTTTTTTTTTTTTTTTTTTCCCCCTAGAAGGAAATCCGTATTGAAAGGGGAAAATACAGGGAGTGATAAAGCTCCATGGTTACTGGTTACTGATCTTTTCTATTCTTTGGAAATGAAATATAAACCTGCATTGCTATGCTTTTCAGTTGTCATCTGGCAAGTGGTGATTGAATTTCTCTTCACTAGTATTAAATTTAGGGCTTTTTTTCCCCCTTACTCAGCTATTGTTATTGTCAGCTTCTTATGAAAGCAGTGAATTAAAGAATCTCATCTCCATTTCATATCTGTCTCTGAATCCAGAAATGTTTTTATAGCACAACCAGCAGCTTGAAAGTGCAACTTGTTGAGATAAAGTATCCTCTTTCTGCTCTTAGATGAGCTTTAGCATATAACAGTGCATTTCTCTAATTTAGATTGGAGTATTATGTTTTCCATGTACCAATACACAAAAAACCCCAGCATGCTGACTTTATATATAGGCCCTGTACCATACCCTGGACTAATGACAAGTAAAGCTCAAAAGGTTCAGAGCTTCTCTTTCTTCGGATGTTATCCCTGCTATTTTGAACACTAAATAAAACATTTTTGCTTTTTCTAATTCTGGTGAGAATTTACAGCAATGTTTGCTCTGTAACTCTAGGAGTCGATCACATAAGTCTGTGACTGGATGGCATATCTGATCCATTTACAAGTATGGGAGGGATTTCTTTTCAAAATTAATTCATTCTTGAAAACAGAGTGTCTTAGGCCATGGACTTGCATTCATCTGGGAATGAATAAAGTAATTCTTCGGTATTTATTCATCTACCTATTCTGCAACCTAACCACACAGCAAGTATTGATCTGATTCCACTGGAGAACCCCCTGATGTGTGTCCTGGCAGATCTCCAGCAGGTGATTGTATGGCTTTTTCTCTCTGTTTCTAGCCATTGGTTGTAACCAGAAGGAAAAATGAAGGAATAGATTATCAAAATTTAAGGACAACGTTCTCTATGAGGGAACACACCTCAAGACATCAGGAAGCTTCACAAAATCATTTCTGTTTACCAGATTCAGTATGAAGAAAAGCAGTGAAAAAAACCTGATGAGGAAAAGACATAGTACTTTGGCAAGAACAGAAAATATTATTTCCAATTTCTCATGTACTTTTTGTTTGCTATATCATGGGAAGTCTGGCAAAAAAAAAAAAAAGGAAATACTGATGACCTCACAAAGCTACAAAACGTCAAAAATATTTTTCTGTGAATATTTCAGAAAAATTCATATTTTGTTTTGATTTTGAATAAGCCCAATTTAAAGTTCTGAAGTATTTAATTGGAGAGAATTTCTTTCCTCTGCTGAGCTCTAGTTTTGCAGCAGTACAAGCATTAATATTAATTTTTTCCCTGTTGTATCTAATTTAAATGGAAAAAATATAAAGCTGTAAACATTTCTCTGTGTATTGCAGGCGGTTTCAGAAGAATTACATCAGGGATGAATTCTCTTGCTTTACTTGCTCTCACACACATACACAAAACACCCTTTAATTTAAACATTTCCATACAGGATCAATATATTTTCTGAAATTCTCTAATTTCTCAGCCATGTGACTGAGACTAAGTCTGATAATGGGAGGCACAGGAATAAAAGTTTGAAGCTGCTCTGGATCAAGGTGAAAAAAGAGGTCACTGCTTTGTACAGAATGAGGCTTTTATAATTCAGTCTGATAACTCCAGAGCACTCATTGGCACACAGCAGACAGAAGCACTATTACCACCAGTGCTTGCAGATTAATACTTCCAGTCATCAACTGAAACTCAAAACAGCCACTGCTCTCCAAAGCAACCATTAATCACCTGTGAAGAGATCTTTTATGCTAAAAGAAATTTAGCAAGCCCTTTTTTTCTTTTTTCTTTTTTTTTTTTTTTTCCCCTTCAACATTTAAATTCCAAGGGTTTTAGTCTGGAATATACTGTACTATCCTAGAGTAAGCTCCAAATCAGTCCAATGTACTGGTTTGTGACACGGTGCTCTGATGTTTGCCTCACCAAGGAAATTTATTTTTATGCTGCTATCTGGATGAGATCAGGCTGATTGTGCAGCAGGGCTGATTTCATTTTGCAGCAAAGGTGAGTGGTCGTGCCACCTGCCTGGGCAACCCACTGTTTGGCCACCACTGACCCCTCCCAGGATGCACAGAGCCGGGCAATGTGGCTTCCTTGCTAGGACGTTCCTGCCTTGGCTCAGCCCACCCGCACCCACCTGCTGGCTGAAGCACTCTGCTGGCTGTTAATACGCAAAAAGTGATCAATGAGGCAAAAGAAAAAGCTTGGCCTCTGTGTCTCTGAAGGCTGGAGTGAGAAACATTGTTTTCCCCAAAAAACCAATCACCAAATCAGCTACTCAAGGTTTGTAGAAAACCTCAGAATGTCTGTGGAAATACTTAACTTACAAGTAAAATATTGTGTTATGAAAACAAATGAGAAAAAATAGTAAATGTGTAGGAGAATTTTTTTTCTTTTAAAAAAATCAGGAAAAAAAGCGTAATTAAAAAAAAGCTGCCTGCTTATCATTGAACACACAAGGCTTTAAGCGGTTCATCACTTATTCATGAGCACTTCATTTTCATGTGAAGTTCAAACAGCAGCACCGCCGGCAAAGGTCGATGGGATGCTGACACTTGCTTTTCAGTGCCCACTGCCTCTGGTAAGACCACTGAGGAGCAATGTAAGCGGAGCACCAGTAGCTGAGTTTTCTGTGAGGTTATCCTCTTAGTCTTATTCCTTCAACACCAGACCTAAGTGTGGATCCCTGAGTGCCTTCCTCCTCAAAAATCACGATGAGGCACAAACCCTGGTGTGAAAGGGGGACCCCAGTCCTCCTCACGGCAGCCAGTTGTCACTGGTTAGTACTTACGGTTTACCCGAGTGCATAGTCAGCCCAGGATTATTATTTTGTGTTTAAATTCTTCTGCTCCTGTTCTTTTGAGATTCAGAAACTGGAGGCTGCCTGTGTGCAGGCTATCATGTACCTGGTGAGACTGTAGCTCCTTTTCGGGGACCAGACTCACTTCATGTAACAACTGGTTTACTGAAAAGGCCGAGATGGGCTAATTCCCAGTATTCCCCTTTGATGTCGTGAAGGGCAGTAGAGAACAATTTCCCCAAACTCTGGAAAATGGGTTTTTCTAATGTTTTATAAGCCATAGGGCACCAATGAGAGAAAGAGGCACAGGAACTATGAAAAACTGTGAAAGCTGAATCCTTGTAGTTAAATTTCACCATCGTTTTTGTTTCTCTCCCAAGCTCTGAAAAATCCAATGACACAAAGCAAAAAAACAGCGCCTAGCTCCAGAAAGTCTCTAAGTTTTCCAAACCACACATATCTTTATTGAGTGAAACCTGGAGTAACTGGAAATTAAATTACCAAACCTACCTGGCTTAGTCTGAGAGATCGCTTTTTCATGTTTAACACGTTCGTGCTCTGCAAATAAGAAGAACCCCTACATTAGAAGGTTTTTTAATATTTAAAAGATTTAAAAAATAAAATATTCTCATTATGATTTAAAAGATGACTTTGGATTACACATTCACACTAGACTTGCGAAGAATTTTTTGACAAATATATTCTTTGAGTAAAGGTATTTAATTAATTTCTTCTCTAAAAATAAAAATAATGTCAAAGAAGGTTTTTTACTTTTTAATGTGGCTTAAAAAACCACAAAATTCCATTCTGTATTTTTTAGAAATGACACAAGTTTCTAAAATTGTGAAATGCCTCTACCACTAATTTTTATTGCTATCACCTCTCTTCTCTATAGAAAATTTCCCCTTGATGTTTACTGTAGAAATCATGAAAGTATTTTATTAAAACAGAGGTGGGTTTGTCTCATATAGGATGGCAAGTAAATGTTCAGTATATTGCATAAAGAACAAATAGTTTTCCATATTCCTCTGTTAGCCTGGATCCCACAGATATCTTGTGAAGCAGTACCGATAATTAGTATTATACTGTATTAAAATATAAGCTGTATGCAATTTTGTGCTACTTAAAACCAGTGTGATATCCAAAGCCCAACACTATGAGACAAAAAAAAGCAAGCTATGGCATTTCAGAGGATTGTTAAAAGTATTTTCCTTCTGATTTATAGCAGTTATGTCTAAATTGTGTAGCAGGTGAGGGCTGCAGCATACTAAGAGATCAGTCTCTCTATGGCCTGGATCAGAGCCCTAGCCAGAGAACTGCACAGACCCTTCCTCGTCTGCGTCCCGCTTGGTCTTTGCCCAGCCTGAGGCTGCCACGGAGGCAGAGGGCACAGGCGGGTCTTATCTCAGCCCCAACTGGAAAATGGTTGCCATGCAAACTGGGACCTGCGAAACATGCCTAGTCCTGCATTACAGAGAGAGTCATGGAAAACCAGTTGCATAAGACAAAATTTCCTGTGAGCTTGTGTTGATGAATCCCATCTTAAGCTGCTAAAGCTTTGACAACTTAAGGAAATACCTTGCTCCTAAATGCTGAAGTAACAAAATTCTTCGTCAACTTGATACTTACTGTGTTCATGAGGTTTCTCTGAGGTAGCTAGAAGTAAACAAAAATTTATTTTGAGATCTTTGTGGCTGTAATGCAGGTTTTAATGCATATATTCATTACATTTGTAGACACGTAAAATAAACGTTCAGTGAAATCTATACTAAAGTGTGCAACAGTTAACATTGTCTTACTTATACCATCCACCCCAGACACCTAACTGGGACGCTTAGTTAAGGAACAGAGGCACCCTAAGCTCCTCACTTAGCTGACGTCTGATACAAATACCCCTGGGAAGGCTCGGCTCCTCCTCAGCGGGCTGAGCTGCCCTCACTAAATGGTGACCATATACCAACCACCTTGCTAAGGTGCCCACTGAGAGAGAAGGCAAGTTCAGACCGTAAGGTATCCAGTACTGGACAAAGCCAGACAAATAATTTTAGGTCGAGGGAGGAAATGACACCCAGGGCAGCCTAAATGTAAGAGTCCCTGACAGTTGCACCTGCCCTAGTGAGCTCAGTGAATTTCAGATGGATTCAGTGGTACTCCAAGGAGCAGAAAGACGTATTTGAAAATGTAATTAATGTAATGAGGGCACATCTAAACAAAAGGACTCAGCATTTCAGTGCCATAGCTCCTAAACTTTGTGCTGTGCTATTTTCCACTTTTTTTTTTCCCAGAAAAAACAGATGAGGTAAAACTAAAAACTGAGCTAATACGTTCCATGGACGTTAAGGGAATATTTCTCAGGCAAAGCAAGAGCTCAGGGAGCTGTACCCAACGCCATTATTGGTTCTACAGCAGGAAGAGAAATGCCAAGACCCAGCCCACCAGCTGGATATTTCTTCTTGACTTTTGCAAGGCAGCTGTTGTTTTTGAGAGAATAAAGGCTCTACCACCTGCGTGTAGCCGTCTGCTGTG
>NW_010544312.1:0-36493 GCF_000687285.1 Phaethon lepturus | reverse complement strand
ACCGGGGACTCTGCAGGCCCAGCAACGCAGGCGGTGATCCTGCTGCCGCGAGCTGCAGGGCTGTCATTCACCGAGCTCCCGAGCTCCCACCTGGGGCAAAAAGCAACTGCTGTGCAAGTGGGTTTTTGTTCTGCTTGTTTTCCCTGCAGTATAAAACCACTGCCATCTTATATCCAGCCTCTATTTAATCCAACTTGTTGCTCTGCATTTAAGGAGACAGCAACCGGAGATGGTGTGCCGAGTAAAGCAAAAATAATGGAACGTTTTTTGGGGTAATCAAGACTAAAAATACGAATTAAGTTTAGACACTTGCTCCTAAGTCAGGAAGCAGAAATAAGAAACAGCAGAAAAACTGGGATTCTATGGGAAAGCCACATTTGTTGTCTTTATGTGTGTAAGAAAAACTTCTTGCAAATTTAGGCTCAACTGTTTTGCCTAAATACCCCAAAACCCACGGAAAACAGTTCCCTAAACGTCATAAGCTTAGGTAAATTCTCTCATAATTGAATATCCATGAAATATGTCTGAAAATTGTAGAGGAAATTAATTTTGTATTCTGTCAAAAGACAGCAAGACATGCTCATCCAGCTATGAATTTCAATTTGCAAAAGGAAATTCATGGCAAATATTAAAAAAACAAAATCTGAACTTCAGGGGCTGGTGCAATGACTTACATAACTATCACAGAATATTGTGTCACACAACACTTTCAGTGACCACCACCAATGATCAGAGCTAGGCCACATATGTGCAGTATTAATTTAGAGACTCTTTACTGACACTGCTTAATGAATCTTACAAACAAGCTTTTGTTATAGCATCTTTATCGCAGATTTGCTATTTGTTTTAGAACACTAAAATCAATACAAAACCATTACCCCTTAACTGTCTAGTGAAGCCAGTGCTGTTATTTCCCATTTTCTGCTGGTGAATACGAGTCACAGAGAATGTTTAAAGCAATAGGAACTCAGCCCACGTCCGGCCCCTCAAGTTTACGAATGTATCACCTTTGTTGCTCTTGTCCAAATTTTCTGTAGAGGTATTAAGTAGCCAAACTCGTATAGTGTCAGTATCCAGCCAGAGCTTGAACTAGTAAGATTATTGCTATCAGAGCTTTATCTAAAAACCCAGCCTTCTTTTTTTCTGATCAGAGATATTTCTACAGCATATTTTGAGGAAAGAATGAAGACCTTCTAAAGTTAAAACTTTTTACAGGATGTGTTGGCTATTCTAAAGCATATCTATATTTTGTTGGGAAAAAAACAGTGACATTTTGAGATGGTCTTTAAGGTATAAAGATAAACATTTATGTTTTGCCAAATCTGTTAACTATGATTTTAGCCCATTTAATGTTATTCCTATCTTTCCTATGTGTCATATTATTTAATCAGACATGTAATTCAAATGATTCACACAGTAAGCAGAAAGCCAAAAAAAGATATCCCAGGACCCTTATTTTAATTTTTATCGTATCATAATTGTCTATAACACAGATATCCTGATTTTTTGTCTACTTAGTGAAAATGGGAAGAAGATAAATGTCAATGACCTAGTCAGACTTTCCAGCATATTTAATGATGGTATGGCATTTAACCTAAAGGGTGAGAAATGAAAGGCTGTATTCTGCTGCTCTCACTCATTTCATGTAGTATCTTGCACGGAAAGTAAAGCAGCTCTATTCAAATTTTGTATTTAACTAATATTTCTTTATACAGTGCCTAGAAAAGCTGTGAAATTCCATGCTGCAAAGTGTGCGGATGTTGAAAATTTTAACAATTTCAAGAAGTGACTGGGCAAATCAGAGGAAAATCTATCAAGTGCACTTAAATGTGAAGATATGGTTTCTGGCTTCGGAAGTTCCTTAGCTGAGATTGTGGGAGGTCACAAAACGATCTCTGGCTATTTTAGTCCTTCCCTAGGTGTTTTCTGGTATGGCCAATGGTGGAGAGAGGGTATTGGGTTAGGTGAACTCTTGGCCAGACTTCAAACAGCTCTCCTGATGTTATAACTAATAGGACTACCTGTTGGGTAAATAACTCCTTGTTGTTCACAGTGTTAGAAATTCAGTCTCAAGTACTTTATCTTCATTTGTTTAACCCTTAAACTATATTAGAGGAGGAAAAGGGACAGATTTGGTTGTAATGAAAAAAGATGGATCTTTGATGAAATACTTGAAGCTACGTAAGATCTGAACCGGATCAATGAAATTAACTGGTTCTACCCTCAGCAAAAATGTTTTTGAAATTTCTTCTGTGTCATTGTAAATTAAACTTGGTAAGCAGGCTTGGTATTTAGTTTTCTTGCTGTTTTTCACATTCACTTCAAATTTTCTTCGACTTTTGCCTGCTATTCTGAATGCCAGAAGGGTATTAATTATGTACTGCATATTTTTGTAAATTAGCTTCTGATATGGGTTCAGAAAAGAAATCCTCTGGTTTATTGAACCATAAATTGGTGAGGCTAAAAGCAGAATGTGCTGCTTTGATCATAACATGTCTATTTTCCATCTGGCTAACAGTCATTTGTTCAGGCAGCAAATATATTTGTGAGCGTGCACACCCTCTAAGAAAAGAATATGTTGTGCAGGAAATGAAAGCACCGCCAGAACTATTTGTTTTAGTGAAGAATAACAAAACAATAATACATACTGTATCTGAAAAAATAATTTCTAATTGGATAATTAAATGTGTATTATAAATAAGAAAGTTATTTTCCATTAGGCTAAGTAAGAGCTTGGTTCATCTTGCATTAAAGAGACCATGAAGGCTCTTTAACAGGATTTGGACTGGGCATTAAAACAAACACACCAATGACGTTAATCTGTAACAACATTACAGGCCAAAAGAGGAATCAAGATGAACAGCAGTCTTTTAATGGAATTCTCAAGATTTGTGCCTTAACCTTCCAGTTGATATATCATGACGATGGATAAATCTTTGTTTTCCTTATTCAAGCTAACTAAGTCTATTCTTCCTGGAAATGAACTCTAGACAAACTAGCAATTTGTCCCTTAGACAAACTAATGGACATTCTTCCTTCAAAATTCAGTGGGAATACTATAGTCTGCAAGAACTTGAGATGCCACATCATTCTGCCTAATCATCAATATGCTTTTAATTTAAGGTTGAATAAAACAGTTTTGTTCTAGTCAGTGCAAGGTTTTTCAGACTGTGGAGCAACTGTGTTGTCAAAAAGTCAACCAGCATAAAACATTTTCCTTACATTGGGCCAGTTCAGAATGTCTCAGATGATAACAACTTTGGAAAAAAAGGGGATTATGAGGATTAACCACTCTGTTCAAGAGCAGGTCCCTCCCTTTTTGGAGTTATTGTCTATACTCTTTGTCATTCAATGGAGAAGTCAAATGTTCCCACAAGTTTTCTAGATCAGCAGACTGATCCCTCATATCTGTCTGTGTCCTGCTCCAGCCCTGCTGGCTGGCTGAGCAGCTGGCAGACTGATCGTGCAGGTATGTCTAAAAAAATGACTCCTCACAAAACAGATTATCTGCAGCGAACTTCCTGTAAAGAGAATGGCTTGTGCTCACCCTGACCTTTGCTCTACGTTAGAAAATTGCCTTGATACTGTATGGCCAATAGTTACCCTATGGATGGGTCAAAACAAAGAAAGCAAGAAGAGTGTGGTGGTGGCATTAATAGAGAATGTTGGTGTATGATTATATTAAAGTGCATGCAGTGCAAGCCTTGTCCTTACAACATCTCTTAATTCCCTACAGCGTTCATTTTACATTTCTGGTTTACTTTACACCTAGCATTTTCCAGGATATTTGTCCAGGTTTTTACACATTAATGAATTATTATCCCACATCAACATGACAGGTATGAAACACTAAGTGATTTATCTAAAGCTATCTGGAAGTTTTGCAGGGAAACAGAGAACCTGAGCTTCCAGCTCTCTTATTCATTAGCAGGGCGTGCTCGCCTGGGTCTGTGCAGCATCACAGACTTCCTCAGACCATGGCTTCCGCAGGACTCTTGGGACTAATGATGATTCTAGGGTAAATGGTTAAGGCAAACCCGCCTAAAATGCCGTGGCTTGCCATTATAATTAATAATTAACCACTGACATGAAAGCCTGTAGGGTATTCACTTGCAACAGGCTGATCATTCCATTGCTGCTTTCCACCAAAAAAGCTGTGAGGCTGCTCTCACAGTTCTTTCTGCCATATTTCCATTACCAGAGCAGCCTGGTCCAAGATATCTGCCTTCATACAGTTAGCATGTTTGTGTCCTTGCTGTTTGGTTGCCTTGTACCTTGGGGCTGCATAGTGAAGAATGTGCTGGCTCTTGGTTTTGGGGAATTTTGCTGCTGTTGTCTAGAACAACTTTTTGTTAAAGCTTATTTTTAACTGGCAATTCAAAGTACTTTATATAACTGTGAAAAACAAAAAGTAGTTCAGAAAGGAGGGAAGGGAGAAACTTTAGCATAGGGTAAATATAGTAGAAGTAGCAAAGAAGTACAGACATTTTCAACATTTTTAAATGATTTTTAATGAGAGGAATTACTTCAACTTGAATCTGAGATGCATGCCTGTAGGGAGCATCAGTAATGATCCCAATCTTTCTCTCTTTCCCAGTTTGTCAGTTAAACAATAGAAATGCACTGGGAAATGTAAGTCTTGTTGAAACAGCAATCTTGTATGATAGCACTGAAAGCTAATGCCTTTAAGCTAATGCCTTTAAAGTGCTATAAGTCTTAAAATCCCAGGAGGACATATCTTCCTTCGATGAGCTGGAAAAAATAAAATTTCAGTCAAATGTAGATGAGGTATGTGTGCTGCATTAATGCATTTCATCTTTTAGGCACCTGTGGTGAAAGACCTGAAGAGCTTCCTCTCAATATCATCCTCAGTTTCTGATGTTTTCATGTGTTCTTCCCTGAAATTGTGGGGTGGGAACATATAGATGAGGGAGAATATGCTTAACAAGCTTTCAATTTTAGTACTGTCAGTTTTACATTTGCATATAGCTAAGGCATAACATAGCCAAGCTCAGGCCATGCTTTATTGCAACACACATTATTGACTCATAAAGGGTAACTGAGTGAAATCGGGCAGACTGAGGTGTGTAGGATGTTAGAGTGATGACATTTTTTTCTGAATATTGACTATAGTTTATGCAAAAATAGTGATATTCACCATTCTATATAAACAATTGGAGCCAAAAGGAGCATCTTCTGCAGATGTTAATATCCTTTAATTCAGTTAATATTTGAATCTTCAGTCTATTTCATAATGTCTGTTATTTGTGAATGGTGCCAAACTAATCCCCTGGGTCCAGATTTCATGCAAATACTTCAAACATGAATTTCTTTGTTGAGCTCCTTAACTATGACTGTATTTGTAAAAGTATCATTTTGGCTGAAAATATATTTACATACTTTCTTAAATAAATGTAAAATAATTGTCATTAAGACAAGAATAAGATGACCTCATGAAAATCTAGAAAAGAAGAATTTTGGAGGAGATATCAGTTGATATTAGGAGAACAATAAAAAATAATTAACTTTTGAAAAGATGGACTTTTCCCAGTGTGCTACCCAAATTAATATGGTGATTAAAGCAGAGGACTAATGACTAGCTTCTAGAGGCGGAACATCCTGAGCCATCTTCGTTCCTCATGAAGTGCTGCTGATCACTGTTTTTGCTTTAATTACAACTTTGTAAGAGCACATTTCTGAAAATGATGTCTGCATAGACAAAAAAGAAAATGAACATTACAGCTAGAAGAACTGCTAATTCTGGAATTGCATCTGAATAGAATACCTCTGAGCATTTGTCTGCAGACATCTTTGCGCAGAGCAATAAAGTAATAGTTTATCCCACGGGGAAAATTTTAGCCAAATTAACCACGTGTTATATGGATATCCAGGTGTTTAAGCATATTATGCTGATTGACAGATGAGAGTGTTGCTGACATGATGCCAATATACATGTATTATACCTAACTTATAGTAACGACACAGGCCACCAATTACACAGATCACTTTCTTCAGAAGTCACAGCTGTTTCATAATCATTAAAATACTAGTTTAACTGTCTCCATTTATTGGTAGCAGGGGCTGAATAAATTATCGTTGTGCTTTAAGGCAAGTAAGAATGATTAACACAAGTTATAACTGTAATGGAAATGCTATGCCAGGTCTATCAATATGAATTGTTTTGCAGGTTTGTTGTTATATAAGACATACAAAAAAGTGTAATCTCAATTTTACTTTGAATGGATTACAAAGGTGTAACCAGTGACAAGGTTTAGGTTAAATCCTGTTGAGAATAATATTGTGGGCATTTTTAAAAAAACATTGATGTAAGATAGCATCATTAGTTTTATGTGCCTTAACTATGAGTACGCTGCAAACGAGGTGCTAGGGAGTTAAACACGGAGTTTGCAGTTTAATGTTAAGAATTCTAGATTAAATATTTACATTAGCCCCTCCATCTAAGTACAATGAGAGTGGATATTCAATCAACTGTTAAGATCTGTAAGTGACTTGCTGTTTTTTCACACCTTTCTTCTCTTTCAATGTCAGATTCTTAAAAGAGAAAAATTAATTAAGTGTTTGTGGAAGGCTGTTAAAATAATTAACAACAAAATATCCTGATGTTCATTGCAGTTTGTTTTCTATTTTTGTTACTAAAGCTAGACTATGTTCCTTGTTATAGTTAAGTTAGAAATACAGGTATCTCCAGAGGGCATTCTGACAGATATAGAAGACAGATGAAACACTCTCTGCAGATGCTTATTTCTCTCCATTAACTCTAAAGTAGACTAGGGTGAATAGCTTCAATCTAGATTACTACCTTTAGAAAACGCCTAAATTTGTATGATTTAAAGTTTCTTAATGATCAAATTCATCTGAAGATCTAAAAAAGTTCTTCAAATTTGTGAATTCAGTGAAAAGTCTTGAGCCCACTGCACTCATAATTCCTCTGTCTAGTTTCTACTCATATTGAGTGGGTGTTTTGGAGGGTGTTTTCTGGTCATGTCTTATCCTGACTGAAATATGTGCAACATGGAAAGTACACAAACCTCGTCCCTCAAGATCTGGCCATCACTTAACAGAATTTGTACAGATCATTAAGTCTCACATAATCCTGCAAAATGGACATCAATTATTTATACTGCCCAAGATAACTGAGACAAGGTAAACAGAGGTCAAGCAAGTGTCAGTTAACTGATGTAGACTTTTCAAACGATTTCCCACATTTCATGCAACTTATGCTTTCATCATTCCTTGAAAATGCCAGGGTTTTGTTGCTTTAGCATGGGAAGTCAAAGTTCACCAATGTATGGCCAGTCATCCATTAAATGAAAAATATCTTAGGCAGAAGTGTATTTACATTGAAGAATACCTCATCTGTCTCTTAAGACTCCCGTAAAGTGTTACTCAGTAAAACCGTGTTATTTAGTTCTCAACCTGATTCAGGAAGGCAATCTCTAACTACAGGCTTGAAGATCCTTTGGGCTCCATCTTGTGGCTAATTCAATGGCTGTTGCCTCTTGAGAGAGATGCCTACTTTTCAACTAGTCAAAATAGCACTTGCTAGTTTAAGCAGCATAGTAGCATGTCACTGTTTTTATTATTTTCTCATATATAATACTGATTTTTTGACACTATTTTAAGAAAATGTTATTGAAAGTATTTCTACTTTGTTTTTTCTTTGTTTAGGAACAGAAATTCTGTTAGGGGGCTGTGTAATACACTTTACAGTTATAGAATTAGGTAGTCTACTTTCTCATCTTTTGCGGCATATTAGGAAACTACATAATGAAGGTGTAGTTCATGTTGCACCAGTGGCATTTGCAGCTGAGCAGAAATCCCTGCTGTGACCATCTGCTTTACGAATAAGAAGGCTGCCTATACTTTTCTGGTCAACTCCAAAGCTAAGCAGTTCTGAAATGCATTATTGCCCAGTTCTCTTTCAGTTTGGAAAGCATCTTGATTTTTAAATATATTGAAACTGGACACTGCTGTGCCTTAGCCAGTTCAAACCACTCTCTGTGTGCAGAGCAGCCATTTCCCAGTGATGGATAGGTACCATTATCAGGACTAATTGAAAGAAATTGTCTTTACTGGATTGGCAAAAATATGTAGTTTGGAGCTGGAACGTACATGCCTTTCCCATTTTTTACATTTGTTTGATATTAGCTGCACTCAGACTATATGCAGTTTTTTTCACCATGATGTATTTATTGGGAAAAGGTCAAAATGTGATCCTGCATACTCTCCTGTCGATTTATTATTGATGAAACTTGTCAGATGAACGTGTTTTTGGCTTTCTAAAAACTATCAGATGAATTTAAGAGCAAGCTGAGAAGGCGATAATGCTGAAAATCAGAACGGGAGTCATGTTGTTGACAGGGAACTAGCTTCAGCATCTCACTAGCTTACAAGTACTCATAACAACTAACTGTAGGCAGTCTATACAGAAGACGGGACTCCCAGAAGACAACTACCCTGAATGAGATGCGCACTTTAACTTGCTCTCAGAAGCAAGACAGAGCTCTCTCGTTCTCTCTTGTTCATTAGCTGTATGGAGCCTGGAGAAACCAACTTCCTGGCAGCTCAGGTTCGTGATTCACTTTAAATGACGAGACAGTTCTTAGATGGTGTGTAACCCACAGGGATTCTGTGATGGTTAAATCCTGTTTGGGTTCACTAGAATCAAAGAAGTAACAAATCTTCAGGCAAGCTTTCCTAAGACTAACCTAAAGAGAGAACTTACTAAGCTTGTTAAGGTTGCTTGCTTGACATCCCCATCTCAGTCCATGCCTTCTTTAGTCAGAAATCAATAAAGTATGGGAGCTATGAACTGAAATAAGAAATTCTGTTTTATGCAGAACTAAGAAACCTTGAAATTGACTTTAATCTGGCTCCATTTCACATAAAGTATTTTTTGAACTCTCTCTAATTATGAAATATTTTTTGAAATTAAAAAATACCCTTTTGGTTTAATATATTACCATTTCTTTCCTTTAAAAAGGGCACTTAAAACTGAAAAAATGCTGAAATATTTTGATATTAAAGCTCTGGTTATTGTTTTCTGGAGGTGCCCTGAAGCTGATGGGCTTTATCTCACATCACCAATATCTGGGTCTATTGTAATTTACTTGAATTGCTGCTTGCAATGCTTTGAATTCTGAGCAAGAGTTCAAAATTTTTGTGTACTGGCAGCCGGATTTGCTCCTAGGGATTTTAAGAAGTGCCTTCCTCATGCAAAAGGTTGCTACCTCTTGCCCTTTAGGAACTGACAACTTGTTACACCTTTCTATGACAGCTCCTCTATCCCGCATATGTTGAAATAAGGCATAACATGATGCTGGAAGCTGAAGCTGTTTTCTAGGACTTCAGTCACAAAGTCTTAGAGACATAACCTTTCAAACAGAAACGGTTAATGCATGCATTTCATGCATAAATTGTGCCTTAAGGTTGCTGTGAGTATCACTCATATTTGGAGAAATCAGTGAAATACATAAGCTTTTCCCATCTTAATTTTGTTCTTTTCTGTTTCTTTCAAACTCCTTCATGTCTGATTTAATGCTGTGCACAGAATGTACCATCGATAGAAAGTGTCATTCCATCTTCTTCTCTTCTCTTTTTATGATGGCTTGTCACTCTGTATTGCTCATTATTCTTCTTTTCCTAGATAAGGGGTGTGCATTTGAATAAGACAGAATAATCGGAGAAAGCTTCATATACAGTACAGTGTCTATGTGCTGCATGATTCACATCAGAAATGATAAAGTGGTGTTTGAACTGTGCATGCTCCTACCACAATGTATTTTGGATAATGAGCCAGTCAATTTAGAGCACTGTCTGTCTACTTCTATTACTTTTGCAGCTGGGCGAAAAATACTGTCTCCTTAAGCAAAACCAGCAAACATTGCCCCTTTTCATTGCCAGTCAGAGGAATACACATGCAGCCCGGAGCAATTTTTGGTGATAACAGAATAAGCAGAAATAAATAAAACCTGATGATTTTGGGAGTTAGCTAGTAACATGTAATATTTTCTGTGTGGGACCTGCAGAGAGTGTGAAGCTAGATGAGAAAGCTAAAGTGTGGGGTGTTCATTTTTTGGAAGAGACTTTGTTACTTCTCTCCAGTCATCCAGTTTAGTGCCTATCTACTGAAGACACGAACACCGCTGAACCGGTTTTCCTTAGTTACTGGAAAATTTCATTGGACTAACATGTTTTTCACTACAGTTGCTACCTTCCTTGCTGACAGTGTTGGTTATGATCTCAGAAAAGCAGAGGGAGGTTTAGTCCAAAAATAAATAAAATTATGATATCAGAAGAATGACCAAAGCTGACTTTCAGTTCGCACCTCCATGTTTCTGTGAAGTAGGGTGGTGGTAAGCGGCAGGATGAGGTACACCCTGCCCTGAGCCAGGTTCCTGAAAGTGTCTTAACTATACTTGTGGGTAAAATACTTTCAAGAAATTAAGAAATCAGAGGAAATAATTTTTTTAGTAGAAAATATACAAAAAAAGAAAATGAAATGGAAAAATTGATCCAACTTCAAAGAAAGTTCATTAAAAATGCATTTTTTAATCAGGTTTGTTGGGGAAGACTACGGTTGAGGAGGAAAAAAATCCTAACCCATGAAAAATGAACCAAAGGCAAGCAGTAGCTATTTCAAACAAATTCCCTTGATGGTCTGTAAATGAATGGACCCATAACCTGTGGCAAGGATGACAGAAGTAGCACCCCGAACAATTACCTCACTCCTTTCTTTCCATTAAGGATGTAACAGTCCGTGTGATAAATTCAAGGCTGTGAACATAGCACACATTTTGATGTCTGAAATCCAGTGGCTGTAAGTGTAGCTGCCAGTTTTCTGATTCTCCCTGCTTCATTAGCTACCTTTCATGTCTCAGTTGTTGTGAATTAATTTTTGGACAAAATATCCTGCTCAATACCTGTTAAGCATGGTTGTTTTTGATAACCAAAATGAATTTTATTATTCTGTTAAACACATGAGGTGAAATTTTGGCTCCAGTGGAGTGAATAGGAATTTTGCCACTAACATCAACACAGCCAAGATTTCACTCATGAGCTGTTAAAACAGTTGAGACTATAATTTTTTTTTCCAGTTCAGCTAATGACTCTGTATAGGGATAACAGAAAAAATAATAAATTAGCAGGATTGAACATGTCTTCATGTATAGACAGCAAATGTTGGCTCCATTGTTCAACTAGTTGAATCACAGTATTTCCAAACCTTTTTGAAATGACAAAAATGCTCCTCCCACCCCCTCAGTTGCCCCCCCCATCAATAAAGTTCAGAAATAAGGAGCCATTTTTTTTCTCACTTACTCAATAATAAATCTCAAATAATCCTCTGAGATCTATGGAAAAGTTCTGGAGATGTTCCCAGTTTAGTGAGGAAGATATGGTTTATAAACCAAATAGTCAATAAAGTTGAATAGATTAAAGAAAAATATCACCTTAGTGCTAAGATTTCATTATTTTTGCTGTTGAAATAAAATCAACAAATTACAAAAAAATGTTTAAACTCAGCAAATCTTATTCTGAAAGACAACACTATAAATAGATGTTTGGCATCTGATAAATACAGTGTATTTATATTTAAGCATTTTAAGTAATATTTTAGGTTCTGATTCAGGGCTAATTTTTCTACTCATCTGTTAAAACATCAAAGACCGACTTCAGCAAAGGTTACACGCATGCTCTATACGTATCTGAGAAGAGGAAATTAGATGTGCCTAGCAAGCACCTTCTGCAGAGAACAAACAGCCAGGTCAGCGCGCACGCTGCACTGCAGGTTTTGTTCTCTTTGGCAAATCGAACATGGTAACAAAGGCTTTTCGTTTTCTTCCCAATCAGAAAGATGAAGTGCCTGATACTGGGCTGTGCTGGCCTGTGGTAAAAAGGAGCTAACAATACTGGAAATGACAACTCTGTTATCACAGTAGGAGTAGATAAAGCCGGCTGATGGTAGCACATGAGGTGGTGTGTGTCATCGCAATTGTATCCCGGAATGAAAGAAACATTTTTTCACAGCAGTCACAGCCTGAAAGACACTTCAGTCAAGGGAAAATAATTTATTTACCTTTCTTCTCCCCCTCCTTTTTCACTGCAGCTGAAATGGAAACAAAAACACTGTATTTTCACAATCAAAGTTAATAACATGTACTATCAGTAAAAATAATTGAAACACCTATATATGAGCCTTTTGTGAATATATCTCAAGCCACACATTTATTACGCAATATAGGAATGATTTCTTTGCCAAATGAAGAAACTGATGATCAGAAAGATGAAGTGTTTCCTCACAGACACCCAGCTCTGCTACTGATGAGAGCAGATTCCAGCTTTCTAGATTCTCACACTTTAGTCACAAAGTCATCATGACTCCCAGACAGTAATACTGGGAGATAGAGGCACACAGCGAACATTTCAAAAAACCAAGAAGGAGGATAGACTGGAATGGGAAGGCATGAAGGGTTAAGGGGAGTCCAGGGGAAGGTTATGAAGCATCATCTGTTTAAGATAACTATGTTGTGTTTTTTTGCTATTAAAGCTGGTGGTGGTAAACAAACGCATAAAATAAGAAGTGAAAAACCACCTGAAGCCTTGTTCAGGTTTTTAAGCCTCTGCCTAGCATGGGGAATTACAAGACCTGATCATGCAACAATCTCACCTCCAGATCCCACAGCGTGAGTTTAAGGGAAGGAAGATTGGAAAGAGACTGGAAGGCAACTGCTGTTTTAAATTTAAACCCAGTTTAAATAGCCTGGCATCGGTTCCCCAGGGCAAGCTGTGCTGTGTAATCAGTATTCAAACTCTGGAGATTGAGTAAAAGCCCCCCAAAAACTCAGCCTGGGATTCCAATAAAACATTGCATGTATCTGTAATGGGTACTGTGAAAACGTATAAAAATTTACTAAAAGGACTGAGGTGTCTAAAATGGGAGAGTTACCTGTTTTTACACGACTGCTGCAATGCTGATGGAGCTGAGCCAAGCTCATACTTAAGTCCATTTGAAATGCATGCACCACCCATTCCCCAGGCCACATTTATAGGACTGAACCTTCTGAAAATGCAGTTACGGATGTCACTTTATTTTGAAACACGTCTGTTAGAAGTGGCAGTAGACAGCCAAGGAGACAGAGGAATTAAGATTCAGAGCTCTCACTCCAGAGAAAAGGGCGCTTAGTACCAGGCTGCCACTATGAACGGACCTGATGTGGCACTGGAACTGGAAAGGAAGGAAGCAGAAGCAGAGCTCTGCCCTTCCTTTGGAGAACGTGCCCTGGTGCAGGACAGAAATCAAGGGTCATGAGGTCAAAGAAGGGAGTAGGCAGTCTCAGGTGTGTCTGTATTTTCGGTGCTGATCTCTGTCTCCTCAGTGTTCTTAAACTGAAAAGCCCTTTTCTTTCAAACTCCTAGTACATTTGGATAAAACAGACCAAAAAAGAAAAGGTTAAACCTGAAATTACTGAAATGCTGTCAATGTCCTGCATCAAAAAAAGATTCTGATTTCAAAGATTTTTCAAGTTTTCTACCACTTACTCTCCTTTGAGAATGAAATAAATTTTTAGTATTTCAGGAATGTGCCAAGCAGTAGAAAAAAGGTTTCATGCCCAGAATTAGTGAAAGACAAGCACAGTGTTTCCAGGGTCTGTCCCTCTTTGCAATCACTTTGCTTTCCTAGGTGATGTGCGTATCAAAGCTGTGAAGTGTGCCTTTCACAAAACTGTGGTTACAGCAGATTTAGATTTTTTGATTTTTTTCCCCCAGAAGCTGCTGTAGAAGCCCCAATGGCTTCAAAAGCATGATTTTCATTGCCACTTGAAGTGAGTTGGAAGGACTCCCAAATCACAAGACTCTGGGTGGGGCTTATAAGCCAATGTGCAGTGCACTTCTGGGCTCCTCTTGACTTCTGTCCTGCCAATTTACAGTATGTATCTCACCATACTTCTGGTCCCGAGGCGAGAACAGGCAGAGCACGGTACGTCTGTACCTGCCACGGCACTTATGGCTAGCTAATTTCTGTTATTATGCTATGATACCCTGTTGTGACATCTGTATTTTCACCTTGACCACAGTTTTTCTGATGGAATGTTCTGTAAATACTCAACAAATCTTATGCGGCAGAAGAGACCTCATTCTGACTACTGTTGCCAATAGCATTGCTCTGATCAAATCCGCTTATTCGAACTTGAAATGACAAGGAATAAGTGAAAACGGGCACAAATACCATCCTTTATGTTGCTCTTTCAGAAGCTGAGCAATGTGTTTTCATCTGAAATGCAGCAAAAAGATGGATAGATTACCCAACGAACTTGGTCTACAACTGGTAAAAAGCCAGATTAACCTGCTGAGAACAAAGGTAATATATTGTAGCTGGGCAGCGAAGGACATGAAATAAAGTAGAATGATGAACTAGAAAATGTGATGCTCAGATATGAGAGATGCCTTTGGCTGTGTTCTTTTTTACCTTGATTATTTGGAGAAAGAACAAATTCTTAAACCAATTTTTTCTGCACTGTACTGATGAAAGGTGTCATGTAGTTCTTGAATTAGGAATTTGTACCTACAAACCTGTTCAAAGAGGACTATATTAACAGCCTTAAATCACAGTTTTCCTTTCCTAGACTTATCCAAATCCAATCATACATCTCCAGTTAACACAGATATGACACAAAGCAAAATATGTTTATCAAGGATAGACATCCCATTTTCAGGGATCATGAATCCAGACTGACAACTACTCCAGAAACCAGAAGTGAGCACCATCATCTTTTGTGTTTTGGGAATGGGGAAAAAAATTACAAACCATGGCAGACCTTGTTCAAAAATTTTTCAGTGGGGTGGGAAAATAAAGGTAAATTTCCAGTGGTGGAAAGATCATAAAAGTGTGTCAATATAGTAACTATTTTCATGGGGAAAAAAAAAAAAGTCAGGTTGGGGATGCTTTTATTGTTTTTAATTCATATCAGAAACTTGAATCTAGATCAGCTCTTTAATCCCATGCATAGTGATGGTTCTGAGGGATTTTTTTCTGAGCTGTTCAGCAAACAGAAACAATTCTGAAATTTTGAAAATGTCTTGAAAACACCAAAAATCTTGAAAACGCTGTTTCTTACTCAACAATAGTCTGTTCCTATTTAGCTTTATGACCCAGCAGTAGCCAGAAACAGATATTTGCTTTGAATATTGTCAAAGAAGTGATTTCTTCAACAAATTCTCCTGTTATTTTCTTATAACAAGCAATTGGTTTCCACTCTGACACATGAAGTTTAACTCCCTTTCTAAATTTACACTGATTAATTATGAAAATTTGGCCTATGAAAACTGTTTTTCCATACAAATACCTGGTTCCTCTGCGGTGTTTTTGAAGAGCCCTTGACTTAGATTTATGATTTTCAATCTTATCATGATCATACTAATTAATCTCAAAGGTAATATGAATCTTTCCTATTTCTCTTTCTATGAGACATTTGTTGCTCTTTCCTAGCCCACTCCAGTGCCACATTATCATGCAAAAGTTTTGTACACAACACTCCAGACGAGATGCATCTTTGATTTATGCAACGGCTTTAAAACACAATATGAATTTTTCCTAATGCATCTGCATATGGAAGAAAATTCTTCACTGACTTGTCTGCAGTAATACTTAGGGCCTCTCCTGAATTTACATAGTTAATTTAGAGATAAATTATTATTTAATATTGTCCCTCCAGTATATATTACATTCTATTTATTGACACTAAGTTTTCTTTTTCATTATGCTGTCTGTTCAGCTTGTAAATCCTGTGTGTCACAGCCCTTTCTGATCCTGAATTCTTTACCTAATTTTATGTGATCTGAAAATTTCATTACATTACTATTTCTATCTTTTCCTGTTAATTAAGAAATATACCATGAGTCCAGACATGGAATCATAAGCAATTATTCTGTGAACAGGTTGCAAGATGAAAATGAACCAATTGCTCTCTGCTTCCTCATCAGATATTTATTTCCTTCAATACTGTGCCTCTTAGGCAGCAGCTATTTAGTTTCTGCAGTAATTCCTATACTGGAACTTTCCAAAGGCCTATTTAAACCATCCCATAAATGCTGTACTTACTACTTTACTAAGATGCTCAAAACACTTATTACTAAGACATGATTTTCTTATGCAGAAACCATGCAGGTTAGATGTCTGTGATGTGATGTGATTTTCCAGGTACTTGTTTTTGTTCTGATTTTAATTACGACTTCCCCAATTTTCTAACTGATTTTTAAAATTCTGAGTAGCCCTGAAGTAATTTAAAATACTGTATTTACCTTGACACACTTTGAGACAGACAGTAACTGATTTGGCTGAAGTTGGTGGGAGCTTTGGTCAAGTTCTTACAATTATTTTGGTTATAGACATGTAAGCTATGGTAAAACAAGATCAGATGCAGGCACATCCCCTGTGTCAGGTACTCTGTGATAACTGTTCAGATGCACGTCATGCTGAAATGAAAACCACCTCATGTAGGCAGCTACAGCAAAGCAGCTGGCATTCACTAAGTTGATACTGTCTTTGCCCATCTCACCATAAATTGTCCATCTGTTCATAGCTTGAGAAGAAGGTGCTGGTTTAAAATATTTAAGAACTATATAAAGTAAAATTTCTCCCTCAGGTTTTCCTAACAGATATTTTATGTCTCTATTCCAGTCTTTCAGAGTTCAGAATTTCTCTTATCCATGTCAAGAGAAATTTTAATCGTGTTAAGAAACCACAGTTAAAAGAACCAGTATAGTGAGCAACAGAGAGGAGAATTTAGCCTTTAAATTGGTTGGAGCATCTGTGTTTAGAATTATTCTCATTCAGTAGCAGAAAACACCTTTCTCCCCTTTTCCTCCTCTGGTCCATGTTTTAATGAATTAGTTTAGAGAAATAGTTTCTTATTCAATTATCTTCATGCATTTTATTTTTAATGGACAAGGAAGATGTTATGGTTAAACTCCCCTGCATATCCTGACTATCCCTTTTGTCCTAATTTGTAAGACAGAGCTGTCAGATCTACTAAGAAAAATTTAATTCACTAGATAACCTCCCCAAAATTTGACAGTGTTTTTCCCTTTATTACCAGCAATGCCTTAATGAGAATACACAAGCACATTGCCTAGAATGAAAGCAACAGAAGTGTGCAAGCTCTGCTTGGATTATCAAGATTCACAGTATGTGGATGATCAGGTTCCCTGTAAAGTCACTGGGTAGAGGTGGTAAGAGAGTGGTTACATTCCTGAGCGAGTCCCCTTTGTGTGTGGAGTCTGGTCCAGCCTCTCATCGACAGCTCCCAAAGACAGGCACAAATCTCTGTTTGGAAGTACTGCAAAAGGCAAAGGAGCAGGGCAGAGCTGCCCAGGAATCTCATCTCTCTGCTGCATCAGCGTGCAAAACTCTCTCTGCCAATCTCACTTCCAGAGAGAGTGCCCAAAGTACAAAGTGTTTTTGGAGAGGGACAGTTTTTCACTGTATCTGTGCAGAAAAGAGTGCAACTGGGCCATAAAATTGCAATAAAACAGAGGGAGCCTGATTCTGTCAGCTGTTGAGAAGCACATTGTCCCAGTCAGAGACGATCTTGGTTTCTGATCTCAAATATTATGTGAAAAAACAATATTACGCAACAAGAATTTTGTTTTATTGCATAAGCATGTGTAAATAAAAAGTTATAGGTATTAATTCAGAGGACTTTTCAGAGTGCTATTATGGAGATCTGGGAGTCCCAGCACAAAGCAGTTCCTACCTCCGTGAAATATCTTCAGTATCATTAGACATACTTTCATTTACAAATGACTTTTGCCTACTGAATGTGTGTTTCTACATATACATGCAGATGCTACTTATTCAGCTTGAGTATTTTCCTTAAAGAAAAAAAATAAAACCAAGTATCAAACCATAAGGACGATGCTACATTTCATAGTTTGCCATAAAACATGCCTCACCTTTAATTTATATAAACTGCTTTTTGGAACTAAAATGTTGTCTCCTTCCTTTTAATAAAATGGTATTAATTCATATTATGTATGAATTAATGTGCTTTTTCTCTTATTTTCTAATACCTATTGAAGATTTTTTACAGAGAAGTATTGATTCACAATGGGAATTTTATACCTCCCACTACGACTCAGTCTTGGTATTTATATATCTGTTATTATCTTAGTGTCTGACTTTTAAAGCTCTGATGTCTTCTTGAAGTGTTTCTTATCAGCAATGTTCAGCAATGATTTTCTGTAATGGATGGACCTTTTAAACAGGTTGATATTGCCATTTTTATACACCTAATATATCTGCCTTACATGTAGGTTCTTTATTATTTGGTATTTTCTATTGAATTTTATATCCATCTTGTGTGAATCCGACTTTGACATTTCAGAAACATACTTATCTTAACACAGGGGTTACGCTGTGGCCACTTATATTAATGCATTTTACAGTGCATTTGGCAGATCTCTGTAAGTAGCAAGTGCTAATCAAACCGCGGCTGTTTCTCAAGGTGTTTTTTGGCTGGCTAGTTTAAACTGAGATGTCCACTGAAGAAGCTCCCTGTATGCTCTCAGTTGGCTAAAAAAAAAAGTACCAGTGCTCATAAAGGTGACCTCCTGTTTGCACTTTTTTTACAGGGCAATGGCCACAAAATTTCTGAAACACTTTTCCCTGCAGAGCGCTTTCTCAAACTGACTGGTCTATGCGACACGTCACTTGTCATTGTTAGGAAAGAGAGGTTTAGTGAAGCACAGCATCCCACATGGATGCTTAAAGCCACTTTACGCATTGGGGTTACACTCTTCTGACAAAATTTCAATGTGTTGTCATACATATTCAGTGTCACAGAGTTAGTTGTATTTGCTTTTGGAAGTGCTGCATTTGTATGAATCCCAGCAGTAGAGAAACAGCTTATGAAGATCGGTCACATGGAGCAGAAAAAATAGAAACAACTTTTAAAAACCTGCAGCCACTGAGCTGAACTGCCTTCAAAGTGAGCTTGTATAAGATTTGCTGTGTCATGAGCTTCGGTGACCAGAAGAAGGACTCAGTCTTACTGTAGACACTAAGGTGGCATCACTATACACAGGTGTACAACCTGAGATCTTCCCACTGAAGTTGCACTTTTCTGTTGCTGTTTTGATCCAGGAGCCTTGAAGGATCTGCAGTCCTGCTCAGAACAGCCACTTTACAGACTTAATTAAGATACACAAGACTTAAAAAGAAGGCAGTTGGCCTGATCATGTGTCTGGCAGCATCTAATCCAAATATTTTAAGTTCTCTTAGAGCCAGCTAGAGTGAAAAAGAAATCTGTCGCTTCTGTGAAATACCAGTTGCTCTCCATGAGCTGTGCAAGGCATCAGGTACGTGCATGTCATCCACAGGTGACGTGCAAGGCCATATGCAAGCCACTAGGAAAAACTGAAGTAGTGCTCATCTCACTTGGGAAGCTGCTAAAGGCTGTGCAGACTCAGCAGTATTAGTCCCTACTAAATTGCGACATTCCTCATCCAGATATCCTGCTGTTACCATAGAAACCAACCAGTTCTAGTTCAGACTTCACCTAAGATGTTGTTCTTTATCAGAATAATCACGGGTGTCTCTAATGTGACCTTGTACTGTGGTGGAGTTAAACTCAGCATACTCTGCACTAAACATTCAGATCTCAGTTCTTGTGTCTTGACAAGTAGGAAACTATAACACTGTAAGATGACACAACACAAAATCTTTTAAGTCTCTTATAGTTATTTAATCTATAGGTTAGAAAGTAAGCCCATGTGGAAAAATTCTGTGTGATATGAAAGTTCACTGGGAACATAGCTCATATTTTCTACTGCTATAGTATAAGGAAAATTTTGCATGTGTCCTATCAACTACCATGGGAAGAAAAATTAATTTTATTAAAAAAAAAAAAAAAGAGGTAGTGGAGTTAATCACTTCTGGGTACTGAGTTTCATTCTCCGATATACTGAGCATAAACCACTCAATGTGCAGTCAGTGAAATTCTACAATGTTTAATTAAACATGTCCCTTCTTGAAAGAACTCGGTTTTGGAACTTGAAAGGAGCTGTTATTCACCAGTTGTTTCACTGGCTGATCAAACAGAGTTAATTAAATCCTTTTTAAATACTTATTTTTTTGTATAGTTGGGTGGGTGTTTGACACTTCACTGAATCTAATTCATAAGCAGTGCAGCTAAAAAACACTTACAGACATGTATTATTTCTCTATTATATTTGATCTTTTGTAATAAATAGTATTTTACTTTTATTATCACTTAAATTTAAATAAATCAGTTGTCAAACCAGAAATATTCATGGAGAGCTGAAGACAAAAATTAGATAAGAAACTCAATGGGAAGCTCAATAGTCAAATACTTAAGGTCTAATCAATGTTTAACTCTTCATTAACCTACCTATGTTTCACAAGATATGTTTGCAAGAACCTAGCAGGAAGACCATAGGCCTTGCTTGCCTGAAGCTCAAAATAAAAAAGCCAAGTTGTATTAAACCAGTAATCAATATACAAACCTCCCCCTGCGCTTCACCCCCTGGTGACTTAAAGTAAACTAAAAGAAATGGTACAATAATGCGTCCCTATTTTTCTAACATCCTTGACCTTTGACTGACAATCCAGGTTCATTGACTACTTCAAAGAGTTTCAGACTATTTAAGCCCTGGTTCCTTTTGTAACACATAAGCCTTCACTTTGTGTCAGAATGATACAACCATGTAAAGTAATAGCTGATTTCTACTATTCTGCTATCTACTACCTACATACGCTATATGAAATAGCTGCACTTAAAAACTCGCAAACGTTATCGTTCATAACTTTGTCAGAGGCAATATTGCTTCATTATTTCTTGTGATCCTTAGGGAAAATCTAAAGATAGGAGGCAATATTATTCAATTATCTGAAGTAACTTTAAGTAGTTTTCAAAATTGACTGGAAGTTTTTAAGATTGACTCCTGTATTACCATGGCTCAAATGGCTGTTATTAGCTAGCAAGTTTTTACATTTTCTTATCCATGTTAAATTATTTACACATTTAACCTGAGAGACTGCTTTCTAATGAGCAAGTGGTATTTAATCAATAGGCAAATAGTGTCAAAGTAAAACTAATTTTTCTTTGCATTTAGTTGATATGAATAAATAAACTTGAAAGTAGTTGGTTAATTGTAATTACAGTTTTATCATTGCCTAAAAATGCCTAGTATTTAAGAGGTACTGGAAGTTGTAATTGATTTTTATTTGATGGCTAGTGTTGATATTTCAATGTAAGAAGAGACAGCAAAGCACAATCAAATAATGTGTTGTAGATGAAAAGTAAAATGCGATCTGAAATGACAAATTTAAATAGAAAGACTAGGACAAAATTAAGAAAGAAGACAAGAAGTCCTTTGGGGTCTATAAAGTACCACTGCTACAACTTTCTTGTATAGCCCCATACGTATCTCTCATTTATCATCCAGGTAAAAAGAATGTCCAGCAGCAAAAGATGCCATTCAAGGATATTTGTGGATGGCTGAGTAAAGAAAATAGGATTTCATTTGGGAATATTTGCACAATGGATTTATTTTCTCAACTGAATCTCATGCTAAGGCTCAGTTCAACTTGGGATTGTTACCTTTTTCCTTAGTCATAGTTGAAGCTTTCATTTCTCTTCCTTTTGAAGCATCTGGAAAAGATATCAAACACAAAAATGGAGGGAGAAAGTTAGTAATATAAGTATACAATGTGCCCATCACTACTACAAGCATGTGTAACACCAGATCAACCAAATGTGCAAAAGAGGTAAGTGTTAAGAGCTACAATTTCTGTTTACTTCAATATAAGGCTCAATTTAGGATTTCAAAGCAAAACAAACAAACAAATCCCCAATAAATTAACTGTTAAATTAAGTTAAGTTTCTGCAGTGCAAACCAGGCACTCATTCCTGTGCAACCTATCATTTCAGCCTATTATGTGAATTCAGTAACAGCTCTGTTACTAATTCACCCAGAATAGAGCAGCATGCCTGCTGCAATATTGGCTGTGCAGGTCAGACAGCAGTTAAAGAACACCACAATAAGGGTTATGATTTTATTATTTCTGAATCATGTCAGACACTGCTCCTTTCAATATATCAGATCTACGAAGTGACAAGCAGTTAGGTTTAGTTCCTTTTCACCAAAAGCCTGTAATTCAAAATGTATCGAAACTGCACTGACACCAGCAGACCCTTTCATGAGGACAACTGGTTATTTCCCAACCACATGATGATAAGACATTACCCTTTTCCTTTAAGGCTGCTGGAGGCTTCACATCTTTTCTTTTACCAGTCTCTAGAAAGAAATATTTAACATTTATCACAAGTCAGGTTAGAGAAATAAAATGACACTTGAAAAGAAATCGGATCAAATAATTTGATATCTAGAGAGCAAAAAATATGTGATAATTAAATGGATTTAACAGCACGGAAATAAAGAACAGGACAAACCAATGAGGTCATTCATTCATTCTTTTGGATATACAAAATAATAAGCCTTCAATATGTCATTAGTTTCTTTGCATTTTGAGGGAACTGTTAAGCTGTTTCTCAAGTAGGCAGTGAAGAATAATAACTTACAAAAAGGAAAACAATTCTATGGAGCAGTTGACATCAATGGATTTTTCTTTTGCTGAACACAAATAAAAAATTCATCCACACTGATACAATTAAAATATTAGGTGTCCTGGTCTTGAAAGCCAGAGGCTGCCGATAAAGGTAAGTGGGAGTTTTCTTTATTTAGGAGTGACAAAAGGATCAGTTACTCATTCAGGACTCCATTATTCTTTTAATATCAAAGAGACCATATGGGTATTGCCGGTGAACAAGATTTCACTTCCTGCATATAAATAACCTTTTAAAATCACAGGCAAACTAGGCATAAAATAAGAGCAGTGCTCTTCCTTCAAATGTACATTCATATATTTTATGTCACGATTAATAGTCCAAGAACATAACTGTATCTTTAATTTTTCTGCAGTATATGACAAAGTATTAAAGGAGATGAGAAAAAACCCTGATATTCTAGTTCTCTCCTTCTTGTACCTGACAAGGCAGAACCCAAGGACGAAACAAAATCCAGAAGTTGGCTAAACACAAATAAAGGAAAACTGATCTTGTTGTGCCCAGGTGAGATGCGTGGATTGACAGCAGTGACAAAGAAGAGAATCCTGAGCCCCAACTGATGCCCTGGATTCATTCCCCGGAGTTTTCACAAGGAATACTACATACCTCCCAGAAGTGCATTACCTTGCTGTATGTCTGCTCAGTTTCTGCACTATGCCAGCCATGATTTGGACTGCATTGAATATCTCCAGCTTCCAAAAAATGGGGCTTTGTCACAATTTGGACCTCAGATGTGCCTTTATAGCTCGGGAACCATGCGCAGTTCTGCTAGCCTTTGCTGTTTCCCTTAAATTTTTGAGCTGTTTCGGTACTCTCCAGAAAGCCATCAATGCTTGTCAATCCTATAATTCTTTGTATGACAAGATAGGGTTTTCTCCAGATAGACACTATCAAACAATCCATGACCTTTGTGTGCACAGCTAGCAGGCCAACCTCTTGCAACTGAAAAGGTTACAGTTGTATATGTCCGTGTTGCAAACAAATTAGGAAAAAACCCTGACTTACATCAATCACTCTCAAACACAAAGATTTAGTCTAGTTCCGTGCAGGAATATCCCCAGTATGGGATTTAAACAACTTGTTTTTGACAGACTGACATCCAAAGCTGGTATAAAAATATATTTTGGTATTTTCCCCATGATGCAAATTCAAATCTCTGCATCTAAAAGAAGTCAAGGTAGTTAGTAGGGACCCTACGGGGATCTGTACAGCACAAATGTTTTTAAAAACAATATCATGGATAAAATAATCTCAACATGAACCAAGGTGGGTTTGGTTTTCCATCCTCATATATTCCTACTCAAGACCTGTTTCAGGAATTGAATATCTGTTCTGATATTCAGTTCTGAATTTCTTAATTTCTTCACTTACCTTTTTCCTTCGACGCCTCTGGATTCTTGGGATTTTTGCCTTTCAGAGAATCTGCAGGGAGATAATTAAGTTTTTGAGACTTAGAAGATAGGATTGCTCTTCTACACTTAAAAGAAAAACCAACAAATATTTAAAAATTAAGACTAAAACTGTGAACGTAAATGGATGCTTGATCTGTCTTTACATCTTCTCTAGTGACCACCTTATATTTTCTAATGTGCAATAATGTTAGTAGCAAATGCAAGAATAGAAGTTACTATAGATCACTGTAGAGACCTCATAGAAGGGAGCAATCAGAAAGGAGAAGGGGAAAATGCAAGCAATGACACCAGATTAGAAATTTTCAGGGCCTTATCCAAAACTTCATGAAGACAGAAACAATTTTTATGTTTTCTCTGATAGGCTGAAGCCTAATTTTTTTCCTCAGTCCTTTAGGGAGCATGCCGTCAGGGTCAGCAAGCACACAAAACCCATATATTATGTTGTATAAGCAACTAATATATTTTTTTAAGCACTAGCCTCTTGACCTCTTAAGCATATGTATCAGAGAATATTAGAAGGAAATAATTTTTTCCAAAGTGAGCAAGTATTTTCATAGGCTTATGAATGTGTGTGGTTTGAGAGAGTATCACAGCTTGCAGGATGCTGAGTAAACCCAATTGCATTCCATCCGACAGGATATAGCACCTCAGTGTCTAGAAGAAACATGCCATTTATTCCAAATGAAAGTTGACCAAATCTTCAGTAAAACAGATAAATCTAAAAGAAGATCCTTTCCAAAATAAGTTTAACTCTGATCATCCTCCTGGCTGCCATGGTACCAGGAAGCAATCCCACTTATCCATCTGGCTTTAAGTGTGAATTGTAACAGGAAAAGTTCTCTTCCAGGGTGACTGAAGCTGTTGGAGAAATCACACCGTTCAGGGGTAGGTGCTTAAATTAGGAGCCTGGTCTTCACAACCGCAGGTGGACTCCTTCAGGGGATTGAGAGAAAACTTCCAGTGTGAATACTGAAACCCTTTGAAGGAACCTCTGTGTTGGCTATGTAGGAAGCTTTGAGACAACAGCTACCCAGCTTCACCATTTTACTCTGTGTGCATGTCTGTGATCTCACAGATCAGCGGCCACTGTTACAGCCACAGACAAAAAATTGCCTTGGGCCGTGTGGGTTTGGTGGCATATGCCCACGGGGGGGGTTTTGTCATCTGTGTAGCTGGTGTCCCTGAGATTTCTTACAATTTATAGTTCCTAAAAGCAGGTTCAGGACTTTTGACTCTTACAACTTTTGGATGCAGCTGTCAGTGCAGGACACTCTCCACGGTGCACTGACTTCCCCACCTTCTGAGCCAAGGCTACTGAGATCACCAGTCCTGCTTCCTTTCCAGGGAGCAGGTTTTCATCTTCAGGGGTTTAAACAAGGTCTCAGTGAAGACTTTTCAAACTTCTGCTCTCCACTGACCACTTCCCTGCTGGTCCCAGAAGGGCAAAGCCACAAAGTTGGCTTAAAGCCATCGTTCACTTTGCTGCTTTCCTCCCACATCCAGGAGTGAAGCTGGGTCAGGTGAGGATGATGGTACAGAAAGGTGCAGCAGCAGTATGTGAACTCTTCGGGATAAAGATCTAGTTCTCTTGCAAATGAGAATGAGTAAGTAGATGTAAATAGGAGGAAATATTAACTGAACAGACACTGCTTTTCTGTAGGTGAGTGTCACAACATAACTTTCAGCTTTTAAAGAAAAAGAAACTGTGTTATAAATTAAGATAAAAAATGCTACAGGCAAGATGTTGTTTCATTTTACTTTTACTCTAAAAGAAGCACAAGCATTGCATAGCAAGTGCAAATCAGCACATTTTTTTTTAATGATAATGTGCTATCATGTATATGGCAAGAAAGAAGTACAAACTACTGACTTATTTCCCCTACCAATCTGTGCACAAAAACAAATAGGCTTATTATCCACACTGACATAAAAAAAGATGCAAAGATATCCCAAAACATGGCAAAAGCAAACAAGAGGGGAAAAAAGGAACATTTATTTGGAAGACGAATCATAGAACACAGGGTAAGACTGAATTTACATTATCTATACAGCAAAAATTCTGTCACTTTAATAACTCAGCATAGTGCAATTCTAGTGAATTTCTCAGAAAAATGTAGTGAGGAGTTATATATGATATATCATGAGCTTTTAGTGCCACTGTTAGAGACCTTGGATGAATGAGTTGCTATTCTGATTAGCTGGGTAAGATATCTACCAAAAAACCACACGGCAAATTATAACTTAGAATCTCATTGGTCTCACATTATTTGAGTATGCTTATGTCAACAGAAAATCAGCTTTTATATTCATTATCAAAAGTGGGCTCCTTTTATCTACTTCAAGAAAAAGCTGAAAAGATAGTTATAAATTCAGAAGGAGTCTTGAGATGTCCTTTATCACAAGACATTGGAAAGTATATTCTTCCAGTGTTTTCCTTAATTACTGCCAATAAAATTAGACTCCAAGATTGAAGACATTTTATTCACCTCATAAAATAGGTAAGGCAACATTGTGAGCTTGTGATCTATAGAGCATCCCAGCAATAACTCCAAATTCAGGGATTTATTTTTCCTGTCTCTGCTTTAAATAAAAACCCTACACAACAGTTTATGCGAAATAGCTTGCTTTATGGTAAGGTTTTTGGTCTGGACATCATCCTTGTTCATCCAAATTTAGGCCATCCTTCAAACAGAATGATGTATGATGATGCCTCTTTTATTGCATAAGCTGCCAGGCAAACATTAATCATCATAAGTATTTAATACCTCATCTAAAATGTTCCTTTGTTGGTTTTTACATGAATAGTAACAAACTTCCAAGATACATAATTAACATGTATATGCAGTCTTAAAAATCCTTACTTTCCTGTGTCCTTCAACATATTTTTATTTGCCAGAAACAGCCACTTTAAGTAACAGATTGTGAGACACCAAGCTGCAAAGAGTGAAAAACCCCCAATAACCTTGTCAACTTTTACAGAGGCCCACTGAGGAGGCTTGAAGAGGTAATGGAGAGGGGGAAGAGTGGCATGCAAAGAAAGCTTTGGTTAATTTATAAGCTACAGTTTGGGCAAATATGGTGACTGAAATGGGGGTTTATAGTGCTAAATATATGTTTATGCAGCAGAGTAATCCGGAACGCAATAGGGAAAGCACATAGCCCAGAAAGACACCAAGATTTCTAAGGGTTTCTCCCACACAGCTTTGTAAGTTCTTCCTATAGAATCCTTGCTGCCAATATATTTTTAACTGAGCTATTCAGCTTGCTAATCAGCACCCACAATTTTAGACAGAGACACTGAACTATGCAAGTTTGACGCTTATTACAGGAGACAGTGACGGCTGCATCAGCAGGTGCTCTCAGGATCTGAGGGGCCAGGCTTGGTTGTGTTGGACATCGATGTTGCTGCAAGGGCTCAGAGGAGCCCGTGGTGCATTTACAGCTGTAACGAGTAGGAGGTTGAGATCTTGCTGTTAGCAGCAGTAAGGCATACATGACTCTATTACATGGGGTAAAGAAGGTCATGCGAAGCTCTATCTGGTAACATTTGAGTAATGTGCTAGAATTTTTACAAACATTTTTGTCTTGTTTTCCTAAAATGTAGGAAATCTGATATAACATGGACTGTGCTTGATGTTCAAAATAAATTCCCCTTTCTGAAGGTTGGGTGGAGAAGATCTAACCTCCTCTGTCATGTTAGAAGGACCTGTTAATTACTTAGTGATTGAAGTTGCTGACCTACTGAGCATGAGCCCCGGAGATTAAAAGCCGCGTCTTGGGAGCGCTCAGAGAAGGACACACTACAGAAGCTTGTTCAGGGCTAGCAAACTCCTTTCCATTGGTTCTAAAGAACGTCTTGCTGAAGAGGAAAAATATTTTGGGTCTACCCTCTCTTTTTTTTTCTCCCCCTCTCGCAGTAATCCTCTGACAGGAGCAGCAGGCTGAGGGTACCTGCTCTGTGCAGTGGAGGAGGGGGCAGAGCTGTCACTCAAGTGTCTCTTCTAATTTTTCAGCACAACCCCACCAGGGAACAACAGATTATAGGCAGTCTGTGGAGAGGGCATGGGGACCTCAGGAGAGGTTGGATATACAGTTCTGGTCCAGATAACTAAGCTCATGAAAATGAGGCATGTGTACATTAGGAGTAGATTGCACATTAAAGGACAATACAAGAACCACAGGATTTGCAGATTGTTATAATTTGATTTTAGTTTGTGTATAAAGAAGTGATGATTGCCCAATTAAAGAAGAGTGAATGAATGAACACAGCTTCCAGGATTTTGAAAATATATCTAGCAATAAGGTTATTCCTCCTTTTGTTTTAAATTTATTTTCATCATTCCATAGTGCTTGATCTAAACTTTTCGTTCAGTTCTTTGTTTGAAATAACACATAATGACTATAATTTAGAACAAATATTAATATGGTGGGTCTTTTTATCCTGAAGAACCTAAAGAACATGTCAGATAAGACTTATCCATAAATCACTTCTTCTAGAAAGGAGGGAAGCAATAATATGGGTAAAAAGTACCCATCAAAATAATGATGATAGGAAATTCAGCTGAGCTAACCATCTACTCTGACCAAATTAAAAAAAAATCCAAACATGGGAACTGTTTGATAAGAAATAAAGAATAAAAGGAAGATTCAGACCCACTCTCATGTTGCAGATGGTTGACTGGATGAAGCCATGGGTTTTTAACTATAGCGTTTACAGTGTCCAGAAACCACATTACTCACTCATGTGCTTTATTCCTATTATGTCCACAGATTTATGCAAGCATTCAGTTCAGACTTTGTCAATTGGCTCGCATTAACCACTTCGCATTGTTCAGAAGAGCAAGTTCTTGGGAAAGTTCTTAACTATTACTCAGAGTGGTTTTGTGATATTTATTTAATTAATTTTGAGAGTTCTGAATGTTAATTGGCTCACCATACTCTATTTATGTCCCTCCCCCCTTTTTTTTCCACGCTACAAATCCTGTAGAATATTAAACCAATCAGCCAATCAACCAATTAAATGTTGATTAGTTAAGATTTATAATGGGAAAGATTTATGATGATTATTTAAAAATTAATATTTTCATTCTATTTTGTGTGGTTTTCAACAAGTTTGATATTCTATTGCATATTCTTACCTTTATCTTTTAAAGCTGTAGGATTCTTTCCTTCCTTTTCTTTAGCATGCTCTGTAACAATAATTTATTAATCTTCAAGCTAGAGTGATAAAAGGTTAACATCTAATAGCTCTGGGACAATGATTGATTGAATAATCGGTGGATTCTAACTGAACCATGATATCAATTAAATGTGCAGCACAAAACCGTTTTTTGTCAGTTTTGTCATGCTCACAAAGTGAAACCATGAATTTTTCTTAAGCGTGATGGAAGAACAAAGATCACTCAAAACTTATTTCACTTTGCAGCTTGTAATAACAAACGTTAACAAGTGTTCCTAAATTCTGAGTTGAGACTTCTTAGTTTTCATACAGATGCATCATATTACCAAGGTTCTATTTGTACTTCTGATACAGGCAATGCCAATTAAGTTTTATCATAAATTTACCAAAACAGTATTATGCTCATAAATTCCTAATTAAACTATACTGTAAAAACAAAATGGCCAATGGTGGCAGGATTTTCTTCTTGATGCACATAGATCTAGGGTTTTACACAATACTGACCTGCTGTGTTACCTTTATCTTTTGTAGCAGCTGGAGATTTCAATTCTTTCTCTTTTCCAGGATCTGTAAAAGAAGTATTCACACTGATAAAGTGACAGTCAGAAGCCGTAACTGAGCAAAACTATGAGATCTAATCATAAGAGAGCATGAAGCATCTAAATCATACGAGAGACTATAAGTCTACATTGGAAGAAATACTGAAAAAAGGAGTGATTGGAAGAGTTGTATGAAATTCACCTGCTTCCATTCAGAGAGTTCAGTCCACAAAATGTGTTTTATTGATTTAACTAGGAAACCTATAAAATTTGCAAGCTTCAACTTAATATGGGATAAGGATAGTTCTTCAACTTTCTTAACCAGAAAGGACAAAACTAACCCTTTACTACTTTTGTTATAAAAGCATGGAGTGTGTCCAATGGTAATTTATCATGGTATCAATAAAGCTTCTTGTTCACAATTTACTATTCATCTCTGTGTAAGACAAACTGAGTTCATGGCGCATCTGAATTGAAGGAATACAGAAATAATAAAAATTTATTTATGCTAGAAGAAACCATCAAACTTAATTTACTGTTGACATTGAAACTCCTGTTCTGTTGGGGCTGATGTCAAGGGATAAATGTTTCATGATTTTCTTCTTCTACATTATGCTTCTAAAAAAACAATACTTCCAGGTGATATATTTTTTAAAGGAGAAGACTTGGGAAAGGAATTTGTTGAACAAGGTCAAAAGTGTAATTTTATAGTAATAAAGCTGTCTCCATCCTCACTACATCACAGACATCTCCTTCAGAAGCTACCCCTGCTCTCCTGCTTCTACCTTTAGGTTTTATACTCACAAGTTCATGATGCAGTCACTAATTTTCAAAGTGAGAAAAGAAGCGATTTGCTGCAAATGACTATGAAGCATATATACAGTGGAACTAAGTATCTCTAACAGTCCTAACAAAAAGTCAACACCAATTTTTAGATATTAAGTTAATGACAGAAATCTGTGCTAACAGAAATAAAACTCAGTGAGAACACTGAAAAACTTGCCTTTCTGTGCTCATGAGTTACGAAAAATTCCCAAGAGAGATTCTATGTTTGGTGCAATAGCCTCTACAAAAAAATGGAAGACACAGACCTGTCTTTTTTTTTTTTCTTTTTTTGTGATTCACAATTCAAATAAAGATTTTGTGATTAATACAAGAATACAAGTAACACAGCTAAATACTACACTATTATGCCTTCATCAAAAGAAATCATTTAATGCATAATATAAACCCTTTACTTTCAGGACTTAAGTAAGAACTTAAAGTTGTTGTGCATATCCATTATTAAGAACATAGTTACCCAAACTGTTGCAGATTTTACCTCAACGATGCATTTTGAGAAAAAAAACATTAAACAATTCTGAACTGAAATCTTAAGTAATTACTGACAAAACTTGAAGTCCCATGTGATCCCCAAGCAAGGAAACCTTTGGGAAGGTGCTTCAGAGATAGTTGTCATCTCCAGGAGAAAAATGGCTTTCAGGATGGTTTGGTATGTGACACAAATGCTGCTGAAGAATTTAAAAAATGACCCAGGACTGACCTGGAAATGGGAATTTAGAGTGTAAATAAACACTGTCCATATTTGGTAGGACTGAACTTACGGAGGTCTGTTAGACAATCTGACATAACTTGGCAAAATGACAACCTGTAGCACAAATCCTATGACAAGAGCCTTGTGTTACTTGCTCTGTATTGATTTGCAGTGTTAAGCTCATACTGACATGAGAATACATAACTGAGACCTGTAGTGAGCCTAGCAGATGTGGAGAGAAGGATTTTTTGTGTAAAATAATAAATACAAAATTTATAAATAGGTTTTTTTTACTAGTATTGCATAAGTCCTTTTTGTCAAGGAAGAATATACAGTGTTGGGATGAAACTTCTTTGGCTTCAACAGACTAGAATTTCTCAACATACCCATTAATACTATTATCAGCTTTGTTGTATCAATTCTAGTCTATCTAATCAACCATAATCTGCAATTCTGACTAGCGGAAGGAGTTTTTATATATTTTATTTTTCATTTATAGATCTGATATGAACTTTATTAGTTATAGGGAGAAAAATGTGAAACTGTAGCTTACTTCCTTGTTTCATCTTTGGTTTATCTGAGGAAAGAGAAGAGAAGCAAAAGTGAAAAGAGAAAAGAAAAAGGAAATATTAGAATACATGTTCACATAGGAAATTATTTTTAATATAATCAGCTAATGAAAATGTATTTAAATATATATTGTCCCTCAGTGTTTAAATATATCTTGAAAGTGATTTCCACTCCGTTGTTGCTTGACAGTGTATGGGATAAAAGTTCATGGTTCCCACACACTACCTTGCAGACAAGACCATAAAAGCCCCAGTTTCATATGACCTCCTTTAACTGATGGTAATTAATTCCTTTCTTAGTATTATTAGATATCACAGAAAAATATTTTGTCTTTTCCTCATTTCTTTTAAGTATTAATTCTCAGTTGCCTTAATAACAGGCAGTAACTCACTGGCAACTGTCTGACACTTGCTCGTGTCATTTTTCAAACAAATAGGGCAAAGAGTTAAAGCACTGCCACCTTCTAGACACTTCTGGCAGTTCTCTGCCTTCTTACTCTCCTTTTAACAGTTTAAAAAGTTATGTGCAACTTTGCTTTACTACTAATATAAGATCAGTGAACTGAAATGTTGCTACAACCTTTTAGCCATTTCAGGAGCACAGGGATTTGAGGTCAAAGCTGCAATAGCATGGCTGATCACTAAAACCTTCAGGTTTGAAACAATGAAGCTATGTCCTGATTGTTAAATAGAGCCACCAACATCTCAGACTTTCCTGCAAGTCTCCATATATTTAGTGGTTTTTTTTAAACTGTAATTTTGACCAGGTCTGAATCCCTTTACTCTTTGACATGTATTCGGATGTACAATAGCTAGCAGAGCAAATTATTTAATTTCTCAGTGTAAAAGGCTCAAAAATCCCTTTCAGTTTAAAAACTATTTCCTGGTGCATTCATACTTTCCTGATTAAAAGAAGAGAGTCCTCGCTTTTCCTCAGATCTTCCAGATACCTGGAATCAGTGAAAACCAGGTACAGTTTTCTCTTTACTCAAAACATAACTCAGAGCTGCTTCCCTCACCTTATATTTTACTCTTCCATGAGAAACATAACTACACGCTAATACTCAAAAAACTTCCCGAAAGTTTTTTGGGTTCATTTGTCTTTGAGTGATCAATGTGTTGGCAGTAGCTCCACACGTGTAGGGCGCAGAAATGAGAAGCAGAGTGTTTATGTTCACTTCTATGCAGCAGAGGAACTGAGCTGCTGCCAGCTCTTGGAAATAGCTGCAGAAATAGTTGCGATAGACGTTATGTGTTGCTCGTATTCCTTTGACTTGCAGAAACTAGATGGCTGCTGGCATGGGGAGATAGCGCTGCTGGTGCTGACTGCTGTCATGGGAAATAGTTCGTCTCCCTTTTGAGCTCCCTGGGTATTACAAATGATAGTTCAGAAACCCCCGCTCAGTGCCAACTGTGAGAAACTACGGGTTGTAATGCTCAGCCTGTGAGCATTACAGTGAGTATCTCTTTATGGCACAGTTAAAATATTTTGCAGATGAAGTCCCATCTACTGGTGCCACGTTGTAGAAGGGACAAATCTTACAGCAAACACCACCTCATTGCTGCATGAGATGATAGCCAGAAAGAGGGGAAGTAGTGCAGATGGCTGGGGAAGCACTTGTACAGCAATAGAAAATATTGTGTAGATACCCAGACTAACAATGACTAAATCTAGGCCAAGGCCCACCTAATTATAACGTTTTCCATGACAACGAACAAGCAGCTGACAGCTGCTGCAGGGAGCCTGCTCTGACTTGAGTAATGTTGGATAAAGCTGAAGCTGAGAAAATGGAGAAAAGAAAGGGATAATAGCTCAACTGACCAAAGCTACATCAGTAAATATGTCTAATACTTTATTCTAAAGGTTACTGGCAAGTTTGAGGAAACTCCTATATGATAAGCCTGAAAATGCCAAATTCATCATCAGGGCTCTAATTGCCAGTTTGAGCATAAGTAAATACAAAAATCACCTTGGTAGACAGTTAGTAACAAATCACAATAGATTAGGATGTGTACCATATAAAGGAAGCCAGGGCTGATAATCTTTGGATCATTACACCAGCGTTTTATTACTTTGCTCCTTACCATACTAACCTAAAAACTTATGGATTCCTTGTAAAAAGTGTACAGGACACAGGTATGCAGGATATAATGCTTAAAGTAACAATGATAACAAATATAAGTGTATATAATAAGAAAAGGCACATCTTCATCTAGATGCTTTAAGGCTCCTATCCTTTTGGTTTAGGTTCACCATCACAATGCAGTAGCTTGAGTTTTGTTTTAGCCTGTTTGTAGGCTGTCCCTTGGTGTTCCTGCTGTGGTTGTCTTGGGAAACTGTTTGTAGACTTTGGGATCTCCTAAACTATGTGCCGTCAACACATGCAGTTCTTGTATCCTTTCTTCTTCTGGTGTTCCCACTCCCAGACATTCCCATTCATGTCTCATCCATACCAAACCTAAGCTGAAAATACCTACAAGTTCTGCTCTTAAAAGCTTTTGTGTTTCTCTGTAGTGGATCTTCGTGGCTCTTCATGGGGTTAATGCTTCATTTTGGATAAGAAAGGCAGCTCAGCTGACTTTAGGGGTCCTCTGCCCCTTTACCTCATTGCAAGTCACTCTTTAAGACTGAATAGTAAAGGCTGATCCCAGCCCAGGCTACAGGAGCAGGAAGCCTCTCGCAAAATGAAAGGATGTAAGGTCAACAGCACCCTGCCTTGTATCAGAAATACTGTGGCCAGCAGGACTAGGGAACTGATTGTCCCCCTGTACTCGGGGGGACATGACACACTGGTGAGGCTGTACCCCAAATACTGTGTTCAGTGTTGGGCCCCTCACTACAAGAAGGCCATTGAGTTGCTGGAGCATGTCCAGAGAAGGGCAACAAAGCTGGTGAGGGGTCTGGAGCACAAGTCTTATGAGGAGCGGCTGAGGGAACTGGGGTTGTTTAGTCTGGAGAAGAGGAGGCTGAGGGGAGACCTTATCGCTCTCTACAGCTACCTGAAAGGGGGTTGTGGTGAGGTGGGTGTTGGTCTCTTCTCCCAAGTAACAAGTGATAGGACGGGAGGAAATGGCCTCAAGTTATGCCAGGGGAGGTTTAGATTGGATTTTAGGAAAATTTCTTCACTGAAAGGGTTGTCAAGCACTGGAACAGGCTGCCCAGGGAAGTGGTTGAGTCACCATCCCTGCAGGTATTTAGAAGACGTGTAGATGTGGTGCTTAGGGACATGGCTTTAGTGGAGGACTTGGCAGTGCTAGGTTAATGGTTGGACTTGGTGGTCTTATAGGTCTTTTGCAACCCAAATGATTTTAGGATTCTATAAGATCTATGGGACACAAAGTCCCAGCACAGGATCTTTAAGCTGAAGCAGGCAGCCTGTTTACCCGAAGCTTTTATATGGGAGTTATAGTTTTGTGGAAGTGGGACAAAGGCAGCTTCCCGGTGGAAATTCTCTGTTGCTCTGATAAACACAGCAGAGACCTGGCAAATGCAAGCAAAGCAGTTGGTTTAAAGGTTGCTGTCATCCAGCTGTCTGAGTTTTTTGTTTCTGTGCCCTTGTCTTTCAAGAGAGATAATGCCAACATGCTTTGTTTTCCTTTTACCTTGCTCTGCTGCCTTCATTGCTTTTTCTTTCTTCTTTTCAGGTACTGTAAAACAAAGATAACGTTTAAGTAAGATTTCTAGTCAGAAGTGTTGCTCCAACAGACAATGCTTCTCTTAAATACTTAAAGATTACTTTAAGGCAAATGATTTCAAAGATTTGCAACCATAAGATGCATTTTTTCCCCCAATATATGAATATATAGTAAGTATCTTTACCTATCTTAAAAAGACAAGAGGGAAAGCAAAGAGGGAACTTTTTTCTTTCAGAAAATAAATAGCAGCATTGTATTCTTGATCTCAGGTGGAACAGAGGCTTAACTGCAGTGCATTTCACATACCGGAGGACAAAGCAAAGCAAGCAGGTCTTTGCTTTCCCAGCCAGGTAAGGGTTCCCCACACGAGTGTGGTTTTCTGTTTGCTGCATCCCTGACACAGCAAAATACTTCTACACATTCTTAATTTTAAGCATGTAGTTAGTCTCACTGAGGATAGCGGGCCACAGTCAGACTGTGTATCACAGACACCTAAACTAGTCCTTGTGAATACTGCGACTTCTGTGTGCGAGAGAGGAGTGAACCAAACCACTTGAGCAGTACGGCTACTAGACCTTTACTGATGACAGGGAAAGCAGTTGCAACAGCCCAGGTCAGGATGTCTGGACATATCTAACTGGTTATTTGCAAACTTTAGCTTGCACTGTTCCTAAATTTGCACAGATTGAGAAACAAGGGACAGATTATTTATTCATGGCTCCACACTAAGGATTAAATGATCTAAGAGGAGGAAGTACAGGAAGGAATCCGTTCAGACTTTGCTCTCTTAGGAAACTTGCATAAATATGACTATCTTTCATGGTTTCTGAAAATTTACATGGCAGATTTGGCAATACACAAGATTCCCCATAGATTACTGACTATGTATTCCTACTAGTGTGATGCCAGTGATGCCCAGAGCCTGAAGAAGGATCACAGATCAGCAGGAGAGCACCT
>NW_010544311.1:34576-66870 GCF_000687285.1 Phaethon lepturus | reverse complement strand
CGTCGCTTCGTCTGCTGGCTGCGAGCAGCGCCGCTCCATTCGGTGTAGCTCGGGAGCCAGGGTAAAAGCGTTAAGCCTTACAGCACTGCATTAAGATTCTTCCTTCAGAAAGATTTTCAGCTGAAACTTTTTTTTGCCTCAGCTCTCTCTTGTAATTTGCACTTCAGCAAACAAGCTGGAGGCCAAAGTTAACAGAGAAAGAGATTCCCGATTCCCAGCTGCACAGATATCGTCTCCGACTGCTGCAGATCAGTATCTGAAACCTTCATGCACCTTCAGCTCCCCTCACCAGGACAGCTCGGGCGAGGAGGGTAGGGCAGGGAGTGGGGGTATTGATTGCACAGAGCCACATGCTTACGGTGGAGGTACAAGTGTGCTGGCAAAATCCTGTGCTATGGTTCTGGTACAAAGGTTGTTAGAGGCAAGAACGGAGTTTTTGCCTTTGACACACAAAATCCTGATTTGCCCATTAGACATCGTGTGGACAGAAAAGAAAGCAGAGCCATTCACAGAGAGGTGGCCCCACTGCCCTGCTATGGAACCAGGGAGACTTCAGAAGTCCAAAGTTTTCCACTTTCGATCAACATGAGACAAGCACCCTTCAAACGCTGCAACAGCTCTCTGCTGCGTAACTTTTAATTAAGTAATGCATCTCAATCAGGGGCAGGCATTCACAATCAAAAGAAAGACAGAATCAGCTGCCAAGTAACTCTCCGCATTAGTCCTTAGCCAGCTTTGCTGGATGGCATAGAGCAGCCTTCAGCCATCATCGCGTTGTTTCCCACGTGATGTGTTTGGCAGAACAGGTCCTGGGGAAGATGTGGGCTCTCAAGAGAAGTCAACACTTGGTTCAAGGTGAGGATTGACCCTCCAAAGGGATGTTCTTTAACCATGCTTGAAAAATGTTTCTTTTAGCTGCATTTCTTCAGTCAGTGGATAGGAATGTTTCCTGTTAAGGCAGTGTATTTACTTGTTCATCATCCGTTGCCTTCACTGGGGGCCAAGAATGCAGGGAACATGGCTTCTTTTCTTGAGCTATGGTGTTTCCTTCAACCCCTGGTCAGCTGGGTCTTGAACCTGACATGCTCCCAGTCTCCAACCATCATTTTTTCCTTCAAGAATCCCCTGCACTGCAAGTTCTGCGTTTTGGCAAGCAGATATTCCTCCATCCTGACATAGTTCAGCTCCTCTGGATTATATCCAGCCATGATCAGGCCCCATCAGAATCTCCACAGCAGGACTCTGCGGCCTATAGGCATAGACTATAATCCTGCCTGTGGTGTCTGAGGTGATATTGGAGGTGTTCTGGGAACAACCTCTTGCAGATCTGTGCTCCCCAGGAAACACAGAGGTTGCCACCACTTTCTTCTGAAATGCAGTGATGGTGACACTGCTCCTACTCTGTGGACCACTAGCTTGCAGCAGACAGCTCTGAGACATACACGGCTTAGTAGCCGAGGAGCTGCCAATGCAGTAAGAGTGTGCGTGGCTGTGCTGCCCCAAATCCTGCCACGTCAGCAGCTGGCAGAGCCATCAGAGCATGCTGAAAATCACCTGGTCACCGAGCACTTTGGTCCTGCAGTGCAGCTGCAGCCACACGCAGCAAGCAGGCAGAGCGTGAAGGGCTTTGTCTTCTGCACCGTGAAACTCAGAATGACTTCAGTAGCGTAGATCCACCCGCTGATAGTCTGTCTCCTTGTGGTCTTGCCTCTTTGGGGCATTTTCAGAGGTGCCTTGGAGACACAGGCTCCTGCCTGATCCCTTCCATCCTTACATCTTTCCTGGCTCAAAGGAATGAACAGAGATTTGTTCACACACAAGCCTAAAAAAAAATCTGAAGCCCAGAGGCCACGACAGCCTTCAAAAACCCGGCCCAAGTGCTGCCAGCTGCTGGACTGATCAATTCCCAGATGTTACTCCTTAACAGCAGTGCAGATCATTTCACTCTAGCTGGTCAATGTTTCAAACCCTCCAGCGCTGATTGCTAATAGATTTTAAATGCTTAATATCTGATCCTGCTGTCTTTTCGTGTCATAACTCCTTCAGGCCGTAACAGGAATTTTGCCAGCAAAAGGACCATAGCTTGTGGTTACTCCTGGGAATATTCTTGCTTACTGAAGTCTCTACATCTGGGAAGTAGATAAAATAAGAAAAAAAAAAAAAATTCCTGGTCCCATGAGCATTATTAATTAGTGCTATTTACTCTGATACTCAGATAAAGGAAAAGGCAATGTCACAGGTGGCCCTTCTGGTGGTGGTGTCAGTAGAAGAGCTGAGGACAACTGCCATGTTTTCTAGGCCAGAATTGCAAGCACATAGTGAGCTGGGTACAGGGAGCCTATCTGGAGAAGAAAACCATTCTCTCCTGCTCGGCCTGGCACTAAACATAGTCACTGAAACTGTCTTTTGAGGACCCCATGGTAGAAGATTTAATGAAGTCAAGTTAAAAAGAAGAACCCATTTTTCTTAACAATGTCAGAGTGATAACTTTCTAGAGGAAACTGTGAAGACAGGCATTAGGTTTTCCCTTCTGAAATTTTCAGATCAAGACCGCACTCTTCCGTAAGTTATGCTTTAGTTAGATGCCAGATCTTGGCTCGGTGACGAAGGAAGTAGCTGTGCTACACCAGGTGAGTCTTGGTAACAGGCTGATCTCTTCAGATAAATCTGAGAAAAGCAGAGTGTGAAAGAGATGATATACTGCAAAGGAAGCATGGGTAGGATAGGTAACCTGCAAAGAGATTTAGCCATGCTTTAGCAGCCTCTCTTCTCTCACAGATCTCTGAGTACAAGCAGAAGCCAGAGCGAGCCCCCTCCCTGCACATCCTCAGTCCCGTTGCGCTCAGGAGGGTTAACGGAGTTAAGACATCAGACGTCTGTTGTATCGTTGGTGGCCCATATCTGGGACATGTGCATCCTAAGCTGCTTATGCCTGGCCATCGCTTACGTGCAGGGGATGTGTGAGCAGTGATGTTGGGGAAGAAAGATGTGGGTCTGGTCAAGTGAGGGTATGACTCTATTGCACGAAGCAGTGCAGCAGGGAGCGATGCAAGCTCATGGGCAGAAGATGGGGAAACCAGGTTTCACCAATCGATAGAGTTCCTGGCACCCGAGATAGATAGCTAATTTAGGGGGATGGGGGTATCTCTACTTTATTGCGTAGTATATTGGGCCGACATCAGCTGTCATATGGGTGCTTTAAAATCTGCATATTATTTTTACCCAGTTACCAAACTCACCATCTCTCTGTCTCTATTCTAGGTTTGATAGTCTACTTAGGAATGATGGTGGGGGCCATCATGCTGGGCGGCCTCGCTGATAAACTGGGAAGAAAGAAATGCCTCACCATATCACTTGCAATCAATGCTGCCTTTGCGTTCCTCTCCTCCTTTGTCCAGGGATACGGATTCTTCCTCTTCTGCCGCCTTATCTCAGGCCTCGGGTGGGTAACTGGCAAATCCATCCCATGTCCTGGAGGAGTCCTGTCACAGCTCAGCAGTTTGGGTCTGCGGGGTGGGAGAAGGAAGGTGCTCTGGAGATGCAGCTCTAGTACCGAGCCAGGATGGCACTGGTGTTTAGCACGTGTGGTTGCATTACCACACTCTTGACCCTTAAAGTGTTAGCAGTAAGGAAGTTTGGTCATTGACATTCTTCTGGTACTGCCCAAATTGTGCAGAAAGGCAAGTGAGACTGACAAATGCCCACCTCATTTTACAATCCTTGCTGCCAGGGCCTCCAATGAGACCCTCAGCAGTTTCCATCGCCTGCCTGTATTTTGCCTCCCTAAAAGGAGCGATCACAACATAACAACAGAGAAGATGTCTAGGTGAAGAGCAGGGCATTACACTGGCTTTATATAAACTGTACAGGAGATTCAGCTTTCAGAGCATGAGAAGGATCTTGTTTATCTTTGATGTCCAAGACCAGTCCAGAGAGAGATTTGCATTTTTCATACAAGTCTTACTTTTGTGCAGCACGTCTGTGAGTGTGACCTTCCCTCTTTATATGTGCAGTTCTAACTACAAAAATACTGAAGACGACTCTTATTTTTCCCATGTGCTGTTTTTTCTCCTCAGTATTGGGGGATCCCTCCCCATTGTGTTTGCCTATTTCTCTGAATTCCTATCTCGTGAGAAGAGGGGGGAACACCTGAGCTGGCTTTGCATGTTCTGGATGATCGGTGGCATTTTTGCTTCAGCAATGGCTTGGAGCATCATCCCACATTACGGTAACTGTTTTGTGCTATTGACTGTTGACAACACCACATTCTTGCACCACTACACTACCCCGCACAGGTAACATTAGTCAGTCCTCATGCATCCCAGCCTAAACAACACTGAAAATAATAATAGACACCTGGAATGCGCACAAAAGGTCTGATAAACTGACTGCATGATTTATTGACTGATACTAAGGCTGTAAATAGGACTGATGAGGGCTGCTTTGCATTAAATGCTTCAAATACACCCCTTGAATTATACTGACAGAGCCTGAGCTCTTAATCTAAATGTCAGTGCATTCAGGGAAAACAGGACTGAGATAATGTTGTAATAATTGATCCAGTTATCAAAAATAAGTAACTTTAATCAGGGAATTACTGGATGCTGTGAATGATAGCAGTAAGGCCAACACATGCTCTTTTCCTTAGCCAAGTGTCAACACTCTTGAGGCTGTGTATCTGACTTCACCTAACTGGGTTGAGGAGCAGAATGGGTTCCCTGCCCAGAGCTGGAAGCTGGTGAGAAAAAGTAGGTGGGGGGACTCTGAAACATGTTTGTGCTCTGAGGGGCAAAAAACTGCATGTCACATGATATTCCTCATAACTCATGTGTGTATCTTAGGAAAACATCAGAAGCAAATATCTACTGGAAAAGATTAATTCTCTCAGTATTCAGTGACACCAGCTGTTTGCAAAATCCTGTCTGAGGAAAGTAGGACAGGCCACAAAGACCATGAAGAAAATCTTTAACATTCACCTATCTATCAGTTCATTTTTACCATGTTTAAAGTACACTCAGTATAAAGAAACGTTCATGTTTTCGATTGATATGACAGAAATTGTTGGAACAAATAGGCAAACTTACTGCATAGTGTTGTCAGGTTGAAATAATTCTATTATCTGCAGCTACATTTGCTTTAAAAAGCCCTTATGTATTTATATTACATATATTTTTCAGATGACTTTTTGATGTTGTGTTTTTATAGTTTCTCTTTTCGATTTCCCATGTTCCCCTGCTATTTTGGAACTTTGGGAAACAAGTAGCACACCTTGACTGACTAGATGAGACCTCTGCAAAAGCCATTGTTTGATGATTTCCTTATTATGTGAATAAAAATGTTACAGAAAAACATTAAATTAAACATTCCTTCTGAGGTTTGAGCCTAGGAAAAGTAAATGGAGCAATATAAGAACAATGCTGTACTTTCTAGTCCTTAGCAGGGGAATACCTGACCTGGTCAGATATCAGGAAAAAAGCAGGAGAGGGGGAAATCTCAAATGTAGAATTAGGATCTTGATTCTTCTAAGTTTGAATCCCAGCTCAGATTTTGTAGGTCTGGAAAAAAATAAACTTGCCTTCCTAGCTTGCTTCGATAAAAAGTGAAAGACATGTGTGAGGTACAAGATGGAAAGGAGCCGTCTCTAACATTCCTCTCAGATCAGAGACGATTTAACCTTTGTAAACTTTTTGTAACATCACTGAGCAGCAATAAATTATGGTCCTGATTCCTCTACCCTTTCCCAGCCTTACTTGCCTACAGCTGCATGGAGCTATTCTTATCACTAGCTGGTTTCTAAACTCAAAGATAAAAGAAGGTTTTTAAAAGGCAGAGCCTGAGCGAGTATGTTCCATTTTCTGTAATGAACATGAACTCACTTGCTGTTTTCTCCTGAGCATGCTATTGAGCTTCTAAGAGCTGTCATTACTAAGAATCACAAACTTTCAACCCGTCCCCATGTCATACAAGCTATAAAGTTCAGAGCTGCTTTAGGAGAGAAAAAAACCTAGAATGCCAGATCAATATTTTTATTTTTTGGCTCTTGCTGTTTCCAGGCTGGGGGTTCAGCATGGGAACCAAGTACCACTTCCACAGCTGGAGAGTCTTTGTACTTGTCTGCTCTCTGCCCTGTATCGCTTCCCTGGTGGCATTGAAATTTATGCCTGAAAGCCCGCGGTTTTTGCTGGAGGTAAGATGATTCATCTGAATGTTGCGGTCTGATATTAGCAGAGGATAGCTCGTCCCTAATGTGTCACCATCTGTCTGCCTTTGTCCCATCAAACACACATAGCACAAGCTCAGAGGCAAAACAACTCCTACAAGTCTATACTAGTTCCACAGATTGCTTAAACCCAAAGACTACAGACTATGGGGTCAATCAATGATGGTTAGTGTTCCACTGCCAAATCTGGTACAAAAAGGAGGTGAGTGCCAGCAAAAAGTAAGTCCAACAAAAGCATTTTGAAAACTTCTCACAGAGTTTGGGCATGTAACTACTGAATCCTGGTGGGAGAGCAAAGGACAGAGTACATTTTACTGAGTAAAATACATAAACCTCAGAGCTCTTAAGCAAGTATTCTTTATTTGCATTTCACATCTGTGAAATGTGGCAATACCTAGCTCAAGTTAACCCTGCAAGTCTTCAGCAGAGGTGGGATTAGAGCCCAGGTCTCCTCATCCATCTCATCTTCTTTCATCTGGTTTTAAAGCTCTGTTCCTGTCTCCTCTCCTGCCTCAGAAAGTTTTAGGATATCTCCTTTCTTCAGCCCAGAGATGCTGCACTCTGTGAATATAAACCATGCTTTCAGCTATTTGCGTTTAATGCAGCCAGTGCTGTATGTGTGCTTCACCACTGTATTGGACCTCTAGAATTGGTTTCTCTCTATGCTTTGGTAAATTACAGAACTAAGAACTGCAGAATTTATTTTACTTTTCTTTGGTGTTTTCAGATAGGTAAACATGATGAAGCTTGGATGATCCTCAAGCAAGTTCATGACACCAACATGCGGGCCAAGGGCGAGCCAGAGAGGGTGTTTACGGTGAGTTTAACAAAGACATTAGCATGTGAAAAGAACAGCTGGACATGCCTTCCTTGGTGCAGCGCAGCACCAGTTTACTCGTCCTTGAGACTCTTGCAACATTACCTGCCCCAGCAATCAGAAAAAGGACTCTGAGATAGGGTTTGTGCTTTGAAAGGTATATGCCACTCTGTTTTTTCAAGAATTAGTCAATCCTGTGAATTGCAGTGAGTACTCTTCATTCCTGGTGTTACTCTACAGCGTATAGACCAGTGATTTCCAATTGCACACATGCTTAATTGGCCAGCTTTAAGAGTCTAAAACCAAATAAGAGAGATATTAGTCATGTGGGAGATCTGAGTCACTCCTTTCTTCATTCTGGCTTCTAATCAAACTCTGATTGAACTTCCCGTACCTTCTAATGAGCTTCCCAAACTCCACCTGCCTCATACCCAATCTTTAATTTCTCCAAGGGAAAGTGGGATGAGTGGCTGTTACTCACTAGTCTGCTGCTTGTTGTGAAAAAGGTCACATCAGTGGACTTTGTTAATAGTAAAATCAGGTAAAAGGTGTATGCTGGGGTTAGTTGAAAATTACTATAATTCAGTTGTAAATTCCCAGTGAGCCAGCCACAGAATAGCTCTTGATTTATGCTTTTGAAGATGAGAGGACATGTGCTTTTAAGAGAGGGAGAAAAGGAGATATGGTTGTTTGTAAAACATGTCTTTCTGAACAAGAAGGGGAGCAAAGAAGGGTTGTCACGAAACAGAGCCCCTCAGGAATTATCCTTCAAGAAAGTTAAAAATTAATATCAGTGCATGACAATTGTGTGCAGGTTCAGGTGGGAACTTAATGAGCATGTGTTATTTTTAGGCTACGGACCATTTGACTAACGTGAATGTTGATAGCAAAGGCAAGAGAGACCGTCTCTCTCAAAATTGCCACCTGGCTTTGCTGAAATGCCGAGCTGGACTGGCCGCTCCTGGCAGGAGGAAAAGAGGACTGAAACTCAGTAATATACATATATATTTATCTATCTCTAAGTCGGGCACTATGAGAGTCTGAGTAGGAGAATAAAGGAGCAGCTGCACAGCACCCATTGGTGCTCATTACTCCAGCCAACAGTGTCATGACTGCTATGGCGTGAGCTGATCCCCGTATCGCACCTGCAGGTATGGTGCGGCTGCTGACTCAAGATTTACCGATATCCGTTGGCATGGGCAGATGATCAGTGTGGCTGGTGTAGCATAAACTGTCAGATTTTGTGTTTTTCTGATAGGCCAGAAGTTGCCGGTTTGTGGTGAGTCAGCTGGTGCCGGGACAGTTCCCAGATCTGACATTTAAACAGTGCCAGCAAGAGGAACACAGAGACTCCATAGCTGAGCCAAGACACTCATTCATACTCAGAAATTTATTCAGTAAATTTTCACCTCCTTCTCATATTTACAAACAGATCTGCTTTCCTTGAATATGTCCTTTATTTAAATTACTGAGCAAATATTTTCTGGGACACATTTTTAAGGTTTCTTGAGCAGTCCAGCTCAGGTGTTCAGTGTTGAAAATTCAGACTTTTGGTGAAGAAAATTGATTACATGGTGTGGGCTCACTTGACAACAGGATGCATTTTCAGATACAAAGATTCCCATCTACACACGCATTTGCCATAGAAGTTCTGCCAGTGGTACTTAAAAGGCGCTGAATGAGAAATATACCTGCCAGTTGTCTCTGAAGAAAGAGATCCCAAGGGCACAGCTGGATGTGGATACAAGTGACTGATCATGGAGTTACTTTTTATTGTAATTGCCTAGTCCTGATTTCTAGTGGAAATCTAAGGGATAGAGAAATAAGGTAGTACAGAGGCACTTTAGCCAATAAATGAAAGATTGAAGTGGATGTGATGTACTTACACTTCATAAAGGGGAGAGAGAGAGAAACAGAGAAAGGATGGAGGGATGGACGAAAGGAAAGAGGGCAGGATTCTTTCTATAATAAAATATCTTGCTGTAATTAAATCAGTTAGCTCAATTATTAGTGACAACATTCAAAGAAAAGATAGTAAGGGGTCTCACATGTAAACATTGCCCGGAAGAGAGTGGAATTTAAAATCCACCCAAGATCCGTTCTGGAAACTTCAGTTCAATATTTTTATTCTCCTTTTTTTTCCCCTCAAGGTTTCCTACATCAAAACTCCAAAGCAAGTAGATGAATTTATTGAAATCCAGAGCTCAACAGGGACCTGGTACCAGCGGTGGCTAGTCAGAATCACAACTACTTTCAAACAGGTAAAGAGAAGAAAAAACATCCCACAGAGTCTTTTGAGCTTCGGGCTCCAGTTCCTCATTGCTTCAGGTCATTGTGTCTTGAAACCTTGGCTCCCACTCAAAAAAATCTGCTGGTATTTGCAAAGAGCCGTAATCTGGTTGCACTTTCTATACAGACGTGTGCATCCACAAGCTGTCACACTGCCAGCCAGGCCCTGAAACGCTCCTGTGAGCATCACGGTCGTCCAGCTGTGCTAATGGCAGAGGTCACAGGACGAGCCACAGCCCCAAGTGCTTGACTCTCCTTCTGAGCCGATAAATATTGATTCCTTCTCCCCCAGATCTAAATGAATTTACCACCCACAGTGGATTCAAAAGAGTGTTTGCTCCTTTCTCCTGCTGAGACTGAGTTTCTAACAATGTTATATTTGGCTAATTTAACCTTTCACACTGCTTACCTATGCCCATGCAGAACTTTGTGGAAAACCTTGCTAGATGCTTCTAGTCTAAGGAGAATGAGCTTAAAGTAAAGGAGAGTCTTTCTTAATCAATAATAATGTGGATGCTATTCTATTAGTATATTTATGGGGCAAGTTAAGAGCATGAGGAGCGACATCCTCTCCTGTTCCTGGCAGTATTTCCTGCAGCAGGTCAAGAAGTGCAACTCTTGATCTTCCTCCTGCTCTGCTTGGCTTCATCACTATCCGAGTTCACCTTATCCCTCCTAAAGTGCCAGCTGAGTTTGGGGTTTTGCTCTTTGGTGAGCTTTGGAGCTCAGTTTGAAAGAACCCATGAGACCATACATATATTGTAAAAAGACAAATTTATCAGAGGGTCCAAGAACAGGCTCATATCCACATTTATTGATCTAACCTGAGAGAGACACTGCATCATCCCAGCTCACTCCTAGTCATGCAGCCCAGCTCATTACAGAGGGTTCAGATCAAGTACCCTGGCACACAGCTGAATAAGTGATCTTTCTGTAAGCCATTTATCTTGATATATGTAATTTTGAACAAACACTGAATAAAAGCTACACATCTGACCTTCCCCCAGTGAGCCCTTTTTACTGACATTAATTTTATGATGCACTCAGAAAACAATCTATCAAGTCTCTACTAGTGTTTCCTTGCAGCTAATTTCTTCTTGTGGATTTGTAGGTCTGGGACAACGTGCTATATTGTTTAACAGCCCAGTACAGGATGAACACATTAATGCTGGCTGTGGTTTGGTTTACAATGGCCTTAAGGTACAGTATTTTAACTTTTTCAGGAAACTAGAAGGCCTTCAGAATTTGAATAAGTATTTACACATTTAAACAACCTATTGCCAAATTAACCCTGGTCTTATTTTAAAGAGTCTTTGTGTACTAAGCCTTGCCCTTCTATGAACTATTGACCAATCTGATTGCATATATATGAGAGTAAAAGGTGCTTTGAACAAATCCAGACTCGAGAAGTGGTCAGTAGGGCAGTAATATATAGACTTTCTCACCTCTAGATCTTTTATTTAGTCTTGTCCACACAAAAAAACCCACAACCCTACCTGATTCTCAGCTGTTCCTTAGTCTAGGTAAAAACTGTTGAGGTGAGCCTAAACCTAAACTACAGGTAAAGTTTGTCTAACTCTCACTTAAACCCCACTCTTGCAGAAATCTGCCTTCTGGGAGAGTTTCCAAATTTCTTGCTGCTCTGCTGGTATCTTGGGCAGCAAGGATAGCACATTGCCGTATTTCCCATTTCAATGTCACCAAACCTTAAACGAATTGTCATGCTTTAAGTGAACAAAAATGGATCAACATGCTTCTGACAGCAGCGGGATGTTTAGAGTAGAGAGACACTTTGCTCAGTCCTGTGTCGGAGCTGAGCAAGAATTTGTATCAGAAATGCATTTGCATTAAGAATTGAACAAGTTTACAAGTTATCAAGCAGATAAATGGAAAAGCACTGTGATATTTGCAGTGCCAGGATCTTGTATCCCTAATGTATTTCTCTCATCCTGCTATAGTTACTATGGCCTTATTGTCTGGTTCCCTGATATGATCCGGTATCTCCAAGAGGAGGCATATGAATCCCGAGTGAAGATCTTTGATGAGGAAGAAGTGTCACACTTCACCTTTAATTTCACCCTGGAAAACCAGATCCATAGAAATGGAGAATATAGAAACGATAAGTAAGTGGACAGAACTTGGTTCGATCCATGCAAATGGAAATACATTTCTAGAAAGCTTGCTCTTTTTTTTTTTCCCCCACCAACTTGAAAATCTCTGTTGTTCTTTTGGGCACACAGCCTATCTCTCTCAAATCCTGAAGGCAGTTTTCCACAGACCGAATATCCCTTTTATCCCGTTTTTCACACACTCTCCCTCAGCCACTCTCATCTCCAGACCCAAGGGGATGATGCCTGTGAGGAGTCCTGCTTCCAGCAGCCCCTTGCTGGGAGCAGGGCAATGGGTGCCCACCGGTTGTGCTGGGCAGCTCTGCCTACAGAGGTGACTTCTCTTTGCTTAGCACACACTGACATCTACTGGTCTTGGGCAGCAGAGACCATCATTGTAAGGAAACTGCTCGGCTGCTGCATTTCCAAAAGAAAAAGCTATTTTCCCTTGAAGTCCTCGATCTGACTTACCCTGGTCTCCATCCTGCAGCCCGTTAGTGCGAGCTGTGCCATAGCCAGTTGTACCGGTGTGCTTCTCCCACACCGACTGGCATCTCCCCACAGAATGAGTGTGTCACCCTCTTTTTTAGTGCTTTGAAATTAGTCAAGTTGCAGAACATCATTGTTTTCCTCCCTTTCTTCTCCTGTTTGGGCTGGGCCTGGTGGGTTTTCTCCTACATCCAGCCTGGACTCCAATCACTCTATGTTCCTCAGCAATATAAATCCTGGTGACTTGTAGCAGGCCATTATTACTTTTCTAAATCCCAATAAAATGGGTAGAAAAAGACCCCTATGTAAATTCTGTGGAGATCCCGTTGCCCCAAATAGACTAGACAGGGTGTTGCTCCAGCTGTCTTACACTATGTGGAGAGGTCCCACTGGATGTTCAGTGTTACACAAAATACTCATGGTTTTAATCTTCATGGGTGAAACTATACCTCATTGCCCAGCCAGTTTGTCCTCTCCCCTCAGAAACTATTTGCCTCTGTTTCCTTGGCATATATCTGATAGACCTTGGTGGGGGAGCCCAGTATGTGTCCCCATGTCCTTCCAGAGACCTCCCCTGCAGTAAGGAGCTGTGCTTGATGGTGTAAACCTAGCTCCATAATTCCTAGCACCTGCCTATCGAGTAGCCAAAGTCTGGTGAAAAGTGCGTGGTGGTCACATGTAGGGTTTGGGGACCCTTATGTTATGCCCAGAGGAGATGCTCAGTTTTCACTAACTTCATTGAGAACTGAGGATGCTCAACACCTTGCAAGATGAAGACATGAAACTGTGTAACTGTGTACATCAGTATTCTCCTGCCTTGGTCCTCTTCAATTCAAGAACTCAAAACCTGATCAAGCTACATTCCAACAATGCCCAGAGCATACCTCATTCTGATTTATAGCTGCATTTTCCCTCCAGCCCTTGGAGTGAGTTGGCTGTGAGTTAAAACTCCATTGAACACCAGGCCATTGCTACACGACTCTTTTAGAGATGGATGTTAAGAAAGCAAACTGCAGGAACAGGGCTTCTAACAGCCTTTGGGAGTAAATACATCACAGGCTATTACTGAGCAAATGCAGAACAACTTAAGTTTTGCTGTAACCTGTGAGACCTTCTATTTGGAGCAAAAGACTTGAATAGTTTTCTTGTGGTGTTTTTTACATTAATATCTGTTAGTAGCTTCAGTTAAGAAGCCCTGCCGTGCTCATTTAATGGTGTAAACAGCCATTGTGTAGACTGTGCTGTGAGTGCTCAATTGAATTAAGTTCTGGGTATATGTTAGAAGGCTTTTTATTTGGTGACGGTTGTGGCCTCTTTAACTAGAGCAATAATGCTTGCTCTTAATAGCTCCTTACATCTTCCAAACGTGCCTGTGCATTAACTAACACATCTTCCCAGTGTCCCTGCAAAATTTCACACGTAAATCAATATTGTGTCATTCTTCATGCAGGCAGGTCAGACATGTCAAGCTTCCCATCAGAGGAGGAATCAATCACCTGACACCGCTGGTTATTTTTAGTGTAATCTGTTTTCAGTACATGATAAGCAATAGTCCTCGAACAGAGACGGTTGCAAGCAGAGCTCAGATAATCTCCCCACTCTCTGTAGAAACTCTACTGTATTTTTGCTTAAAAATACTCCCTTTGAGTTTAAAAAACTGTCAGAAGCCTTTCACCAAATGGCTCAATGGGCTCCTGATAATGTCTGTTTGTTTTTATGCTGGAGGAAGGGGCAGAATAAGGAAGGCAGCATGGTCAGCTCACAAAGAAAATGCCACGCACTGAGTGAAATTATGTCTTCTTCAGATGGACTAGTATTGAAAGGGAGAGGATTTGTGTCCCCTCAGCCTTAGAAGCACACTTTCTTACATGTGACTATTTTGAGGAATAGAAAAAATGCCAGAAATCCTAATCTGTCTCTTTTAAAAAAAAAAACCCTCTTCAAATCCATCTTTCCTAATAAAAAACAAAATATGTAAGCATGGAGTTGGAAGGACAGTTATGCATCCAAGCAACACCTTTTCTGCAAATGACACTAGAAATTGCCATTAGTGCTGTCTCTTGAAACAGCCATTACATGCTATATAGCATAGAAAATAATACCTTAAAGCACAGAGTGAAGTTCTGTTCCCTGCCCCACAGATTTAGTGGTATGAAATTCAAGGAAGTGAGATTTGAGGATTCACTATTTGAGGAATGCTACTTTGAAGATGTGACATCCAGCGAGACCTTCTTTGAAAACTGCACCATCATCTCTACTGTCTTTTATAACACTGGTAATGGGATTTCTGCTACGGTTTCATCTCTGTAATTAGGAACTATTTTATTACATTTTGGGAGAAAGGATGACAGCGATCTGTGTGTTTGTGTGTGTGCTGGGTAATGAGAGTGATGACGGAAAAAATAGGGGGATGCATTCAAAGGAGGCTTCAGGATGCTCCATCAACGTTTTTAACCGCATGGCTTCTGGTGTCATTGGCTGCTGCATGGGGAAATGCGAAAGTCTGCACTTAGACTTTGGCAGATTAAAATAATGGCAAAATGCCTAGCACCTTAACATCTCGATTGAACAAATTTGGTTTAAAATATAATTTTAAACAACCTGTGGTTGATGATCATAAGTGGTAAAATGTTCATTCATTTATCCTGAAAAACCTTTTCATTTCTATTCTAATAGAGAACAAATCATAATGCCATGAAAGCAAGACCCTGTCCTTGTGGCATGGGGATACTGGTCCAGGTGACTCCATAAATAAAAGGAGTGCATGAGTTTACACCCACCAGGTGCCAAACATGCAGCTAGAGTTTGCCACTAAAATAAAAACTCCCTGGCCATTTCCATTTGATGAGGAGCTCCTCTCAGATCTTTGGTTCAGTTTTGATCCTGACTCCTGTTGCTGCTGTATAAAGGGACATCAGCCAAGCAGGATCAAGACTTTGCTTCTTTCCCTTGTAGATCTCTATGAACACAAATTCATCAACTGCAGGCTCATAAACAGCACATTTCTGAAGGATAAGGAAGGCTGTCACCTGGACTTTGAGGAGGACAATGATTTCCTGATCTACCTGGTCAGCTTTCTGGGCAGCCTGTCTGTGCTGCCAGGCAACATCATCTCTGCATTACTCATGGACAAAATAGGGAGGATAAAGATGATCGGTGAGTGGGGATGATGGGTGCATGGCACAGGTCGTGGGTGGGAGCATGAGTCTGCCAAGAGGCAAGGTCAGTGTGAAGGTCTTGCTGCATCTGCATACACCGACACAAGCCGAGATGGCTCAGGTGGGGATGAGTCATTCCCATATCAGATGGGGCAGAAGGGTAAAAAGACTCCAGGGTGAGGCCAGTGATCTACTCTGTGGCAGTGGGCAAGTTACCTGCTCCCTGCCTCCTCACCCTGCTTTTCTATGTATCGGTGACATCCACCTTTTTTATTTTGTCTTTTATGTCAAAGCCTGTATGTTTATCCAGCTCTCAGCACAACAGGGTCAGAGCTGAGGCAGGACCATTTGGTGTTTGTTGAGTTCATGCTGATGTCCACAGCAGTTTGTATAAATAAAAAAACACTTTTCTTGTAGCAATGAATATTCACAAAGATTATTTGATGCAGCTCCTTGACAGCCCAGGAGTTCCCTTTTTTGGTTTTCTGATTTTCAAATGATTTTACAAACAGCTTTGGAGAGCGTAAGGTAGATTAACTGACCATGTCACAGGCAAGCAAGATGCCACCCTTTAGCATTATGGGAATAAGTTATTAGAGTTTTATGACTACTTTGGGAATTTCTGGTGTTGCTTGCTCCAGGGTTCAGACCTTGCTCTCCAGGTACCGTGAGAATCATGCCTCGAGGGACAGCCAAGTGAGTTTAATAAAATCAGGGATGTGGCTTGGGGGTAAGGGATGAGTTACTGTCTTGAGCTCGCCTATCTCTCTGAGAACAGAGAGGAGCTTTGTTAGTTTAGCCTCACCATCAGACAGGTTAAGGTAAGCGAGATGACCTCCACCAGTGTGTCGGCAATGTATGTTGGAGGGGGAAATGAGCGTCCATGTAGGGAATTTGGAAAAGACCCAAAGAAACAAGAGGGTCTGTGGGAAAGAAGTTAAATAAAGCTGAATGAGAATCAGATTGTCCACCCTGCAAACATGTCAGCACTTCAGCATTTTCATCAGGAATTGAAATGACAGCTGGAATCCTAAATGCTTATTTCTTCTGCAGAATGAAAAGTACAGGACAGAATTAGTAACAACACGGTGAAAAATTTCGCTATGGAATTTTCAGTTGCAACAGCCTTCTGGCATCCCACCCATATCACTATGTTGAACATATTATTTCCGGTCAGCTTAACATGAAAATCTGCTTTTCCTTTATGTGCCTCTGGAACTTCAGAGGCACATAAAGGAACATAAAGGAACGTCAGTTCTGCTAAACCCTCTCCTGTGCCAAATGTCAGATCTCCTGGTGCACACACAGTGACCCTAATGCTGCACTGTACCTCTTCAGCAGAGCGAATATCTGCACCGCACAGAGGAGGATGTAGCTTGGCCAGGTGCCATGGAGGAGACGTGGACATGGAGTCCTGCATGTCTTTTCATAGGCAGGGCACTGCAGTGGCAAAATGCAACATAGTGTCCAAAATCAAGCATTTTAGTTCCAGTTCGGCATCCAAATTGTTTTGGGTGGTATCAAATTGATGCAAAAAAACCCATAAAGCAAAAACTTTTTTTGGTTTCTTGGTAGTAAATGGAGATATTCGAGCAACAACAGAACTTTCCAGTGAAAGATACTTCGATTCTGCAAAAATTACATCTTTCAGTTGAAAATTCCCAATGAAATAGAAGGCAGTGTTGTAGCCATTAATATTTCTGAATCTGAACTGTGCCTAACTGAGCATGAACGTTCTCACTTTTTCCCTTGGTGGTGTTCGTAAAATTATGGTTCCTGTGCAAATGTGCCATGAAATGTAATGATGTTCTTATAATTAAAAGAGACCTCAAGTGCTCCATACTATTGACTGTAAATTATCCTAATTGAGACTAGAAATGTGTCAAGTGATTTCAATAGGATATGAAATGCACCAGCTCTTCACTCGAAACTCAAGTTGAAAAACCTTCACAGCGATTCTTCCTCCTCATTGACTTTCATGTTTACTTGCCTCTGCCTTTCCTGGGTCCATCTGCATGTCTGAGGTGCTGGAAATCTGCCTGGAAAAGCCTGTCTTCAGCATGTCCATAGAGCAGGACTATCAGCAGGATCAGATGGTCATTGAGAACATTTTCAGGCTGGTTTCCAGCATCAGAGAATGACAGATAGGCAGCATCAAGTTATTTTTGGATACTTGCAGATTTAATTTGTTTTGGGAATGAAACGCTGTCACTTGAAAGCCATCTTTATCAACAAATGTGTTTGCTCAACTGTGGACAGAGGAAACCGGTGCCAACATTTTTCTCTTGGTTCCCCCCGTAGGTGGCTCAATGTTGATCTCAGCAGTGTGCTGCTTCTTTCTCTTTTTTGGCAACAGCGAGTCAGCAATGATCGGTTGGCAGTGCCTCTTCTGTGGGGCCAGCATTGCCGCCTGGAACGCCCTGGACGTGATCACTGTGGAGCTCTACCCCACCGACAAAAGGTGCTCAGAATATTTCTCCTTTTAGTCTCCAACCTCTGACTTTGTCCTCTCAGTTCTTGATGGAAAAAGTCACTCCAGATAGATGTAGATGGAGGAGATGAATTTTTTTTTTATTTTCACCAGTCCTTAAGGGCTGGGTAGTCCTGCAGCTATACTGGATCAGCACAGATGTTTGCAAGCATAATCCTGCATGCGTGGTGGCTTGTATGCAGGGAGTCGTGTGGGTGTATGGAAATTACGGGCAGATAAAATATGGAGTCTATCACTTCCACGGATGTGCATGGAGGTCTGGCCTTTCAGAATGTATCCCCCAGCCTCTTGGCATAGCTCATCACCATGACAGCCTTCCCCTCCACAACCTGGAGACAACCATGTGCACAGAATGGTTTGGGAGATGAGGCAGCACAGGAAATTTTGGGAGAATGAGCTGCAGATGAAATCTTTCCTTGTGACATCATTAAAAGCCTTTTTTTTGCCTTTTTCAGGCTGTTGGGGGAAGCCAGAAAGGAAGGAGAAGGACTGTGTTTTAAAGGCAGCATGTTCTTAGCTACTAGGTGAAGCAGAATTTGGAGGCGAGCCCAAGTTGTGTCTCTGGTGACAACCCACTCCAGCCAGTGCTTGGAAAGGCTTTGACAAGTTCTAGAGCAGATTGCATCCTGCTGTCTTTGGGCAGGGCAAAGGCTGCCACAGTGGGCCAGTCTAGGGCTAAGGAGAAGCTGAGATGAAAAGGAGAAATGAGTACATACAGACATTCTGCTCATCCACACAGACACGCAAAACACCAGCATCTATTTATCTATTTATTTATTCTGCCTAGCTTTACTTGCTAGAAGCATAGCCCGGGCAACATAAGAGCATTCACAAAATTCCCCATCCAGATCTTCTGTAGTTATGCCAAGAACCTTCCTCATAACCATTGCTTCCTGCTTTTCTTCCCTGCAGGGCAACAGCCTTTGGCATCCTCAATGGGCTTTGTAAGTTTGGTGCCATTCTGGGGAACTCCATCTTCTCCTCCTTCGTAGGGATAACCAAGGTGGTTCCCATCCTTCTGGCTTCCTCTGCTCTTGTTGGAGGTGGTCTACTTGCTTTGCGCCTACCAGAGACTCGAGAACAGGTCCTGATGTGAGCAACTGAAGCCAGGGGGTTCGGGGGTAGAAGAACAAAAAAAAGCCATGTTTGGAAAAATCAAAATGTTCGTTTCTATACTGTTCTGTCGATACCTCAGACAGAGAGGGCAGGGGGGAAGAAGAGCCCAGAGGGATATAACGAACCCCCTCATTTCTGACACTTTTACAGCCACGACTGCTGCATGTAGCTACCACACACCCCTTGCAGAGCTTGGGTTTAACCTTGCCTACGCTGGGAGTCTACCCCTTCCCTCTCCATCCCAGCGTAACGACACAGGATGCGAGCGGCGGCTTCGTGCATGTGTGCGCCTGCGTGGGTGTCAGCGTGTCCGACGGGAGAACAGAGCCTGACCCCCTTACGCCTTTGCCAAGCTGCGGGGACTGCCTGCCTCGCCCAGCGCTCCTTGGCAAATGGCGTTGCCTGCGCTCGGACGCAGAGGGCATCCGAAGCGGAGGCAGGTAACGAACCTTCCGTAGCTGAGCTCCAGCAACAGGGACAAGAGCTGCAAATGTGACTAGTGACCCTGGCGGGCTTGATTTTGGGGTTAACCACCTGAACCGCCTGAAAGAGCGAGAGAGTCCTGATTTCTGGAGGGTACGAGGGTGGGTGCTCGGCTCTCAGAAGAATCAGGGTTTCGAAGCCCTTTACTGTCTTCACTTGGGCATAGAGAATCACTAGGCACCTTCTTGGTCTGGGAGAGAAATATATACAGAATTTTATATCTATATATGTATTTACACATACTTGCAAATGTACGCACGCGTTGAAGTGATCAGCTATTGAAATGTATAATTTTTAATTTCTGCACCCTTAAGGAGATCTTAAGAGAGACACTTAAAAATTTATCCCTCTAATTCAAGATTATCTGGAGTCATGACCAACTTAGTGACACTTCATTTAGACACCAAATATTTAAATGTATTGATGGCTGGGAATATATATTTCTATGATGATTAAGATTTTTTTCCTACAACTTTCACACAGGAAAAATTGATATGATGTTGGAGCATTCCACAAACCAAAAGTGTACATATTATCCAGTGTAAATAGTGGACTTTTCATTTAATACCTACAGTATGGTAACTGTGAATTTACCAGCATTTTAGCCATATTATTTAAAGAATATGACGCTTGATTTTCTTATATATTTGAGTCTCATAGAAACACTGTAAGCACAGTTACTTAAAGCCATTTAACTTGTTACACAAGGAATGCACGCAGCAAGCTTTGGCTGTACAGAACATTACATTCTCCATTAAGTTGCACAGTTAAGTTTGATATCCTGTAAAGACCATTTTTGAAGTTCATATGCCCTTTTTATCATGTGAGTTAAGTTCTGTTGCATCTAGAAGCAAAGTGAGTTGTGCATTTTTGGATATATTTTCTCGGGTAGTAAGAATGAAATGCGTAGTGAAGTAACACACCAATGCTCACAATTGACTAGATAGCCCTAGTTAGACCCTTTCAACAAGCTCAGCAACAGAGCAGAATTGATCAGAAACTGTCATGTAATGCAGGGAATTTGTCTCAGCAGGACATTTTGTGACATGGAGAGTTCTTTTGTACTTTTGCTAATGATCTTCCTATTTACCTTTCTTTGGATCCCTCTTTTTTTCCTTTCCTTTTTTTTTTTTTAAGAAAAACAAACAAGGCTAGGCTGAAATCCAGCAGGACTGAAGTCTAACACCTCTGCCTTCAGCTGCACAGAGACAGTCAGATACACTGGCACCAGGGCCAGCCCCACGCAACTGTGGGAGTCAGTGTCGGTGCCGCTGCAGAGGACAGATGAAGGACACAGAGTGTGGTTAGATCACAAGAAGCAAATCCTTGACGATAAGGCAAAACCTCTAATAAGCACCATTTTTATCATTGCGTCAGTCAGTGATAAACACTTATGGAGCAGCTAGGCTGCAATGGGCTGTTTGGGATTTTTGAGGTTTATTCTGAGGGTTATGAAATTGATAAAATCACAAGCTGCTGTAATAACCAAGCTTATTATACCTTATTTCTTCATTTTAAGGGTAGCTTAGGGCCTTTTTTTGATTTGTCTTCAAAACGGCAAGGTTCCTTCTCTAAGGTAGGAGTGGATGTAATTATGTCCTTTGGCAGCGGTTCACAGCTTCTGTTGAGAATCACAGCCCAGAATGTGTTTTTTTCTCTAAGAAGGTCTGGTCCTTTTGCATGGTGAGAAGCAGCTAAATATGTAATTTAGCATAGAAGATCACCATGTTATTTATGTTTCATCCATTTTGTTGGGCTGTGCAAGCCAATTACGCTACATTTGGGAGAAAAAAGTTTGTTCCATTTTCTGTACTATTCTGTTGTGTTGCTCTGTGGAACCAGAACTTATCATTATTTATTTTATGAAGTATTCTTAGCTACATATCTATCCAGTGCTCTGACAGCAAACCCGTGTTCTCCATTGTCATTGTACAGTGACTCTAATGACATAATTCATTTTGCAAAACTTCTCTGTTAATCTTTGTAGAAGGAAGAAATTAAGGTCTTGAGGAGACAGAAATGGCAAGGTAATATTAGGAAATATTATCCAATCTTAGAAATCTTTCTTCTTTACAGAATGCCTCTTTCACAGGCTGCTAAACCTCACCTTCCAGAGATAGCTGGGAGAAGGTAAAGAGCAATAGGATCTTGTTGTCAGTGTCACCTGGGTTACCCACATGACTGTAGAAACTCTTCGCACCCCTAAAATCCATGGGTCAGTCATTTGAGGGTTAGGGGATGATGCACGTGTGTCGTGACAATGCTCCTATCCCTGACACTTGACCACGGAGTGGATAACCTAATACAAAAGTGCAAACACACACTGCAGCTGGTACACAAGGGCCTGGGAAAAGGTGGCAATGAACAGAGAAAGAAGAAAGCAAAAACTAAGGAGAAACCATATTGCCCAGCCTTAGATGCTTACGAGTTAGATGTCTGGATCTGAACTTGTCGCCCTGGGTTCCCATTACTCTCAGTCAAAAGGCAATAGAAGTCACCACGCTCAGGCACCATGTCGAGAAGAAGGTGGGTTGCCCTGGGTGGCCCTGCTCCTCTCCTTCCACAACAGAAATCCAGGCCAATGGCTCCAGCTCAGGCATCTGCCTTTGTGACACCTGGGCTGACATCTCCCATCAAACTGCAGTGTGAACAAGGCTTTGTTAATACTCCTGATGTGGTTTCTTTATTGTCCTTGTCATGGTTTAAATCAGTGTAAGCTTCACGCTACTGCTCTCCAAAGCAAAATGGTTGATGGGTGCAGTCCTCTCAGCATTGGCTGTTTTGATTTGAGTCTCAGTTTCAAGATGTGGGCTACCTGCTAGGCTGCGCCTGAGCCACAGAGCCCCGGAGCACTGTGCAGGGGGAGATTTCTCATCGCACGCCTCCTCTGATGGCTCAGCTTTATTTCTACTGTAAAATCAGCATTATACCTGCAGTGCAAGGGCCAGCATGCTGCCTCCAGTGGTTCCCCCTGCCTACGATTGCCACAGTGAACAGTCGTCTTGTCTTGGATACACTGGGCCACCCACAGAGAAGAGGAAAACTGATGACCAAGGGTCCACTGATGATCCCTGCAGAACACTATTTCCTTGGATTCATGAACTGCAACAGGGGCACAGAGGACGAAGACAGGGAACTTGCCTTAAATCTCAAAGACCTCTTCTAGAGGACAGCTAGACCTCTTCATGCATGGGTGGCATACCAGTCCAGCCACTTAACCAGGGACTTCATGGCATGGGAAAGGCAAGTCTAGGGAACCGGAGCTGGCCTGCTGTGACTTAGTGTCTTTATCTGTACAGCAGTGTAATGGGGGTCACAGGAGGAGCTCATCACTGAGCTTCTGAGCATGCAGAAACAGACATTTAGAGGAACACAAAGCACTTTTGATACTATTACAAAAATAGTGGTGGTATTACGGTAAGAGTTCTCCCTCCTTATATTCCCTGTTGATTTAACTGGCTGTCATGTACTTGTTCTGTTACCTCAGTTGTGCAGGAGAGCTCCTATCATGGCGTTTGGCTCTGCTACATCCCACTGGTGGTGGCTGCAGCTTGGGGCTGGGTAGGGTGATCCCCTCCTTGCCCATATGATCCTCATCCCCTTGAAATGCTATGGACTTATAAGCAGCAGTGTATGGATCTTTTGGACTAAGAAAAGGGCCATTCTTAGAAAATCCATACCCAGAGGCAGATGTTCTGCACACTGAGGAGTGGTCAGGCAGCCTGATGCCCTTCGGTGGTACTGGAGAGGTGATACTGGGGAGGTGCACTGAGGGATATTCTCTGAGCCTGGGAGCAGTGCAGCCCCAAGGCTGGGTTTACACAGGGGCACAGAGCAAGGCTGCAAGGAGATGAGCTTTCTGCAGATGTGCAGGTCTCTTCTAGATCCTGCTTCGAGACCTCCAACAACAGAGTATACTGTTAAGGAGGCCCTAGGTCCATTTATCTTCCCTGCTTATGTCCTTTGACTTTCCAAAGGACACGCAAAACTGGAGAGTATATTTTTAGATTTATGTAGATTTGAGCCCTGTACATTATATTTCCATCAAGTTTCTCCCTCAGTTTACAAGTTTTTCCCTTGTATTAGCAAATGTCGCTTTTAGGAGGAATCAAGCCTGGGAACTGTGAAGGAAACAAAATGAAAGAAATTTCTTTGCTCTATGTGATGCTAGTGCTGTATAAATGTACACAGGCTGCAAGTTCCACTGTAAATAACACCTAGTGTCGTGCATTTAATGAAATGTTTCATTTAGATGTTCTGTCAGCTCTGTGTGTGAAATAGCCAATTCCAGCCCCTTGGTTCCTTTCTTAATTTGAAACCTTTCTTCTTTTACTTTTTTTTATTTGATCTGTGTCTGGTTGTCACTGGAAATTGCAGCTGTTCAAATGGACTTTTTGTTTTTGTTCTCTCTGTCACATTAAAAAGCTGGAAGAAAAAGAATGACTCTTGTAGTGTTTGTGTGTGATGGGCACTTTGAGTCTTTTTCCAAGGGCAGGTGACTTTGTATACTGACAATGTAGGGACTTCTTCTGATGTTTGCTGTATGTATGTCCTTGCTCTCTCAAAGAATCCCACTTAAATTAAGTCTCCCTTCTACCACCATTTTACCACACTGTGCACTTTCTGACACACTACGTGAGAAACTCTATATATCCTGAAAAGTTTTTTGGTGGAGAAAGCATGAAATATTTTTAAGTGCCATGCAAACTGGAAAATGAAACTCTGCTTTGTAACAAGAATATGTAAAAAAAAAAAGTTGCTACACATTTGAGAACACCATTTGACCATAGCATACACTCTTCTGGATGTATTTCTATGGAAGTGTGCTTTTTTTTTTTAGTTGCAGCTCTTTTTATAAATCTAATTATCAACCCCATGCTTTCAGAGCAGGATGACAGGGACCTGCACAACATCAACTGATTGGGAAAAGATCTCGTGGTGTAAGCAGTGGAGGACAGTTGGCAGACTATGGGGTTTCTGCATGAATTTCAACTTTATGTATTCCATAAAATGCAGCGATCTCTCTTACCTCAGACCCACTGAAGGTCAGCAGGGTTTTGATTCTGAGTCAACTCTGGCTGGTTGATAAGACATTCAGGTACTGAAAGGTTGTCAGGTCAATCAGCGTTTAGTCCTCTTCACATACATGAGCAACAAGCTGAAGGTAATATTCAAGTGAGAGATAGAGCCAGAAGATATAGGAAATGTAATAAAGGAATTATGAAGGCTTTTCTACCATCACGAGAGTAAATCAAGCATTTTTCCTCAGCTCAGATTCAGCTGGGTCTGATAGGACCCATCTGAGCTGGGGTCCCACTGTGTGAACCAAAGCCAGCAGCAGTCTGGGGGAGCTGGTAAGGACTGGTCTCACATGGGAGCTGCCAGCAGTGAATTTTGTAATGCTCATGTCCAGCTGCAGGGTACAGAGCTATGGAGTCAACAGTCTGTAAGCCTCTGTTGGGTGTTCTACCTTTATGTAGGAAAACACGTATTAGCAAACACGGTCAAAAAGCATTTTCTGAGAAGAAGCGGGCTTTTAAATAAAGGTCAGATTTGCACTAAAAGCCTTGGAGATACTTTTGAATGTTCCTTACTCCAGGTTAGTTGACATTCTACATAAGGCTGAAATCTCAGTAAGCAGGAAAATCCCATATTTGAATGTACAGAGAAGATTGTTGATAAAAACTACATAAAACTCTTCTAATTTTAAAGTAGGGGGTAGGGAATTTAAGAGCAGGATTATGTGACATGTATACCTGAGATAGCATAGGATGGACTGGAAGATAAGAAAGCTTTTGCAAATCTGTGCTCCTATTTTTCTACATTGATGATTCTACCTTGAGCGTCTCATGTTTCTCACTATGTGGCACAGATTCTCATAGCTACCAATAAATGACCTAGATTTCCTGGATGTGCAGGTTCACCCAAGCTGTCACAGAAGGTTACCCAGTGGAGGAAGAAGGCTGGAAATGATGGCAATTCCAGCAGCCACTAAATCTAGCCATAGGTATGAGTGATGCTTCAGAATTGTGAAGCGGTTTGGTATTGGGAATATGATTTGAGTTAGATTATGGTAAGCTGGCCTATCATTTTATCAGTGCGCCTATATCTCCGATTTGGTTTTGGGCCTCTCAAAGAAGAGATCAGACTTGGCAATTTGAGTTCACATTCATTGAGAAGTCGGGGGAGAGCAATAACATGGCCAGGTACTTGGTGCTGCTGGGAGGTGGAGCCCTGTTTTTCCAGCTTGTGGCAGAAATTGCTGGAGACTGAGCACCCTGCCAATGCACAAACTCTGATACGACTTTGTGGCTGATATCAAGTGAGTTTTTGTTTCTCAGACTAGTTTCTTGTAAGCAGATGTGTACAACACGGAAAGAACTAGCTGAAGAAGTTGCCACAGATTTATTTTTTTTAACTCTTCTCAGCGGGTGAGGGGAATCAACTGAAAAACTTGCAGCCGCCTTGGCCCATGGTAATGAAAAGAGTTAGGTTTTATATATAATTTTTAATATTTTAAGTGTAATACTCTTATTACTGCACTAATCCTCAGAAATATTATTTGAAAAAATTACAAGGTATATAAATTTATCGTTCAGCACTTGTTTCGCCTATAGAAGCATGTGTGTATCTATACCTACATATACACGTATGCATATGCATTTGTATATAAAACTGAATTATCACGAGTGACTACCGGTTCTACCATTTTTTGTGGGGCCCGAAATTAGACTAAAGAAGACCAGAAGATGGCAGCAGTTGCACACAACAGAGGCTGCCGGTGCCTGCGGTAGCTGCCGCGCTGCCTGCAGGAGGCTGCCCCCGGGACCAGGACTCCGGCCCCGAGCCGCACCAGGCGCAGCCCGGGTGCTGCAGCAGTGCCGGCAGGTCTCGGGGGTCTCCAGGAAAGTCAGGGAAAAGGGGATAAAAAGAGCAATGAGTAGAAAGGTTAGAGAAGAGTGAGCCCTGCTTATTGTCAAAGCTTTCGAAATGGGAGTTGTGCAAACCTGAAGCAAAGCAAATGCGATTATGGGGGAGAAAAATACTGCTTCAGTAGACTAGTGCAATGGTTTTCAATCTTTCTTGGACTGCAGCTCCTACGTGTTTTCCAGCGGAGATGCAAATCCCTTGTAAAAATGTGGTGAGACTCCAGTTAGAGGCAAAGAGCTCTGGGCTGGCCAGTGCCTTACCCACTGACCCAGAACAGGTCAGCACCAGCGATGACTCCTGGGGCAGTCTGCTGAGCTGCTGCAGCGAACAGCTTTTGTAGACAAGGTCTCCAGCCCAGCTCATCATGGCAAGATGTCAGCAGGATTGCCTCACCGGTTCCTCCTTCTCCAGCCTCAGGCAAAGGCAGAACCTCTGCAGTTAAAATCTGTGGTCTTAAAATGAGAAGTCTCTTCCTGGAGTGCTTTTGTGAACCCCTCCTGCAAGCCTGTGTCATGAATGTAAGGCAAGGGACATCACAAGTGTTTCTAAGTGCTTTCTTATCACCTTGAAACAACCTGTGGCCACAAATCCTCCATGCCTTCCCTATATGAGTGGTAGATGATTCAGATCAGAGGACTGAGCCTGCTGAAAATTAACCAAACACCACCAATAAATATTGCAGTTGCCCTTCTTACAGTTTGTAGAAACCATGGAGCTCATCCTGAGACTTGTGATCTAGTTAAGCGTGGCTTTACCCTAGCCTTGCAAGCTGGATGCCACCACAGCTAGATGCAGCAGGATGGTTTCTTTCTGAGAAACAAGAAGGTTGTATTTCCCTGAAAAGCTTTTGATTCAGCATAAAAAACGAATAAAAGAGCTATCCAGTAAATATAAACAGACCTAATTGCCAGGAGACCAAAGCCAGATCTCAAGTGGCTTCATTCCTCTCTTTTGTAACCCTAGCGAAGTAAAGAGACTTACCCCGGGGAGTACGTGCCTTCCTGGGGCTGCAGCCCATCTCTGCGGCGCAGCCCCCGAGGCGGGATGGCAGCTGGAGCAGCCTCCGCGCCGGCCGGGGGTCAGACGCTGTTGGTAATATTTCTCCAGAGGAAGCCCTTTCTTTGCCTTGAAATCTTCCACTTCAGACTGGGAAGATAATATCGTGCTCAGCCTCTCGAAACACATCTTTGAATGATAAATTCAGCACCTATAAGAGCTTTGAAAACTTCCCAGCAGCCCCATTCCTTCCCTTAGACCCCTGAACAACAAACTGCTCTGCAGAAACCAGCCACGTACTGAACCCTTAGGCCCATAAATATTTCAGAATAACTTCTTTACAGCCCTTGTTTGACCTTATCCAAGGAGATCATAAAGAGTTTACAGCTCTGGCTCAGCCCACCTGTAAGACTCTACTAAGTCACTTTGACCCCTCTCAAGTGCCGCCTGGAAGAGGACAGGAATAGTGTCACCTTTGTGTTGGTCTCTGGAGCAAATCTCTTGCTCTGTGTGTGGTCACCCTTGCATTAGGGGCCCAACAGACCTTCTTTGGCAGAGGCTTTGGTTTTGGGGTACCAGTTACTGTTCAATGTCCTGAGGTTCTGTTACTTTGCTGGCATTTATTTCTGGTATTGCAGCATGTCCCTCCTCCAGGTCAGTTAAAACAGTTTTCTCTTTTAAGTAGTGCAAATTTAACTCCAAGTAACCAGTTTCCCTGTCTTCTTAGGTCAAGGTTCAGTATAAAACTTGCATGGGAGAAGTGCTGGTTAAGGAGAAAATAGAAGTCATTTGGGGTGAATGCCACACCCACCATAGAGGAGTTCAAGGCTGAAGTTAAGTGTATCCCTAAATCATGACCACGGTTATTGCAACTTTCCGATGAAAAATTGCCTTAGATGGGCTTTGGAGATAGAATTTCACAAAGAGGAGGAAATCCAAATGGGAAAACGTTGCAGGGAAATGTTAAAAACTAACCAACCGAAGAAACAAAAAAATCAAGCCCAAACCATTTTCTGCTCCTTATCTGATCTTAAAATCAGATTTTTAGCAATTGCAACTTTTCATGGCCACTCCATTTTTAGCCCTGGGAGAAATTCTTGTCTGGAGATTTTGACATCCCAGTCAGCTCCTTGGCAATGCACAGATAGCCTAAACAGCCTAATGATACCTGTCTCAGACTGCTCAGTCAACAGCAGTGAGAAGATAAACCTCTTATACCCACTGGGAGAGACAAGCCCAAAGTTTATATCCACTGTTTCAGGAGTAAATGGTGTCACAGACAAGTTGAAAACCTTTCACAGCTCACACCCTATACTTGTAGGGGAAAATTTGTAGCCATTTGCTGGAAATCTTCTTCACATGGGCATTTTGAAGAAATTCCTTGAGCTTTGAGGCTGGCTCCACTGAAGCCTAAGCTGAGGGGAGACTCAGAGAGTGAGCTACTCAGGATGTATTAACAACCACCAGTCTATGACCTTTCCTTTCTTACGGTTCTAAAACTTGGAGGCAGGTTTGCACAGGAAGTTTAAGGTGATAGTGTCTGAACTTCATCAGACAAACAGAACATTTTCTTCTCCAAGGTTGTCTTTCTGGTAGCATTTGCTGGCACAGAATGCTGAGTCCTTGCAAAGAAACAGAAAAATCTTAAATAACTTCCAAGAACCACACGCAACATAGAGAAAAGGCTTGTATGCATGAGACAGTTGCTTCCGATTAAGTGGGTGTGTGATCTTAAACAGGGTAGCTATTCTTGAGAAGTCTTCAGCTGGAAGAGGATGGACTAAACCAAGCGCAGTTACCAAGCTAATAAGAAGACAATAATCCTCTTCTGACCACTGGTATCCATTTGGTGCGAGGCATTGCAATGGGCCTTTGCAATGGCTTCTGGCTTCTCCCAGCACAACACTGGTCAAGGTGCAAAGCAAAGGCAAAGGCCTCAGCCCCAATTTTTGTCATGCATGCAAGCCCCAAACTAGCGGAAGTGTGGGTGGCATGTTCTCTGAATGAAAATTCAGAAGAAAGACTTTCTGAACTAGATCTCAGGTGATCCACAGCACCTGGAAAATCACCTTCTGCCTCCTTTTCTTTCTCTCTGTTTTATCTGTTCATCTTCAGGTATGACTTCCCCAAGTAGCCACCCTTGTTTGATGCAGTTGGGATGTGGTGACCTGATACAAATGGAATGTTGCTTTTTAAGCAAGATTATGTAAATACAATATGTTCAGTCACTGTAGTCCTGGGAACATACTTATCAGCAATATAATAATTGAGAATTAATTCCTCCAGTATGTGAGATAGTGGTGGGGAAGGAATAAGGGCTGAGCTAATCACCACGCATATCTCAGCCAGGATTTCCTCGTGCATGACAAGGAACCAGCACAAGGTGAAATGTTCGTACAACAGCGATTTCCATTGCAATGGCCCTGCTTTTCAAAGGGCACGGCAGGCATTCTTGTGTAATTGCACAAAGCACAGAGCCAACATAGAGGAAAATCTAGATCTTTGCCATATAGGGATCCTAATCTAGTTTGGTGTCTGCCCTCGAGCTGGTTTAGGGATAAAGCATCATGATTTTCTGTCCTGAGCTGTTCTATGGTTGTAATCCTGAACTATTAGTTCTTGTGTTCCCCTTTCCCTCTGTAACAAGAACCTGTTGCCTGACATTACACCTACGAGTAAAGTCCTTGGATGGGGGCCTGATTAATTGGGTTTTGAAATGAGACATGGGGAATGAGGCTCTCAGTACCTATATTATGTCCTTGCATCTTTCTTACTACCTATCTTTGCAATCACAACTCACAGGTGATTACTTTGTTTTCCTTTGGACATAATTTAGCTTTATTTATTGTCATTTGTTGTTACTACTATTCATAAGAGAAATTACCAAGGTGTCCTGGCTGATGGACTTTCAAGCATTTGGTAATGACTTCTGCAAATCACAAAGAAATATGTACCTTCTTAACTGAGGTGTAAGCAAAAGCAGAGCAAGGTGATGATGAGTTTAAAGAATAGGTGTCCTTTCAAGTCAAAGATTCGTTCCAGATTGAGATTATCAGGCACTAAATAATGCACCTGAGTCTTTGACAATAGGTAGCAAATTCACCCTCTTGCAAATATACTAATCACTAGCCTCACGACTCACATTATTAGCTGAAAATAATTATTTTCTCCAAGAAAAGCATAGACCTTCAAAGGAGATAACATCTTAAATCCCAGCAAATTTTAATTTAAATTCAAAGTGTAGGAATGCATATAATACCCCATCTCTCTGTTGTCTGGCTGGGATGGTCTCATTATAGTGTTTTAAAGACAGCCGCAATCATTGAACTAAATACCTGCAGCCTAACACTTCGCAATTTCATTTTCTCCTTGTCAGACTGTGTAATTGATATTTGTACTGGAGGTAACACAACAGAAAATGTGAAGGTGTTGATAACTTTGCCATTATTGTCTCTTAAACTGCCTGAGAGATGGTGAGGACTGGATGACAGTGAGGAACTGGTACCTTTATAATAGGATATAAAACCATCCACATAGCTTAAGCCTGTAGTCAGTGCCTGCTTGGATTGGGATGGGTAAGTGATCTGATGCTGGCTTGTCACAACATCTCGTGTGATCACTTCTGCTAGCAAAAAGCCCAGTCTTGCAAAGAGATGAGTTGACTGACTTCAGCAAGATCTCAACGTCCTGCAGAATATGACTGGGGATTTGGAGAGCTGGCCACTGGCAGGTAGCATGAAATTGGACTCTCCCTGCAAACATCCCCATTTAAGATGCATCTGCCAGGGACAGAGGGAGGAAGCTGAAATGTTTGGAGTTGATGTTGCTGTCTATCTTCTGTGATTCACAGTGTCTCAAGGACTGACATCTCCCATCCATGGTCACATCTGGGGAAGTGACCAATTCTTGTCCCCAACTCAGGGACAAGGTAATGGGTTCTGTTTCATGGGCTTTTTGCTGAGAGTGAATCCACCAAGTGAATTAGAGCTATTTTTCTGCCTCTGTAGGAGTTTGTTTCCTCCTTCTGAATACCTTGGGTTCAGTAAGAGCACTTCTTCATGGAAAATTGCTTAAAAGTGTCAAACTGCAGTGAAGATCAGGTAATTACAAAACTTTTCTCTGGAGAAGAGTCCCAGGGGCAACTCTAGAAGATTTTCACAAAACAAAATACGAAATTCACAAGCTACACACTGCACTCAAGATGTTCAATTATACTCACATTTTATTCCCCAAACTAAACACAAATATAAATAAGCTAGATGAGCACATTCAAATGACTCCTGAATCTTCACTCATCACTTCAAGTGCCCTACCTCAAGATCCCAAGTTTATTGCCTGTTAATGATATGTGTGCAATTGGAAGAGAAAAAATCTGTCCTAAAGTCAGCACTTCTTTGTGACTAGTCAGACCCCAGGAATTTCCTGTCTAGAGTTTGTGTGTCCTGAGGAACACAGAAAGCTGTCAGAAAAGCAGGGGAGGAAAGGCATGGATTTAGAAATGATTCCCAACAGATGTGCAAGAGGTACTTGGTTCATTGAAGACCTGGCTGCAGTAGGCTGGAGGCAGAAAGGCAAGACAGTGGCTGTAAAATGTAGATGACAGGTGTCAGGATTAAAAAGGTGACATTCTGGCACGCAGGGTTCAAATTCCTCAAATTTTCATGTGAAGGAGCTGAACCTAATTTTCTTGGGCTTGTCTGCAGTTTGCAGCAGAAACCTTCAGGGGTCAGGTCTCTAAGACACCGCATTGACACAGCTCCAGAAAACTTGAGTCAATTCAGTGGAGCACATTGCAAGATCTGTGTTGACTATATTGATGCTGGTATTCCTCCTTTACCACCCTAGTGCTATCTATGCCCATGTTTGAGGAGAGTTGAAGGGATGCCAAGCAGGTTTTTTCTGAGTCACCTGTAACATGGGCCATTCTCCCACTCCAGAGATAATGTCAAACCAAAAGCCAATACCTATCTGCAGACTGCTGCCTTTCCAGGTACCACAGCAAGCTTCTCCTCAGTTTTTCTTCTTCTACTCTGAAACTATGTAAATGCCCAAAGACTTAATCTTCTCCGTTGCTTTCTGATCCTTTTCACATTTTGCTTTCAAGTTTGTGCAACACAAAGTACAATAACGCTGATGGGTTGGGGAGATGCAAATGGCCTGCAGAGGTGACACTAAGTCTGAAGTCTTTGAAAACCAG